>NC_069361.1:16969696-17272727 GCF_021730395.1 Mercenaria mercenaria | reverse complement strand
AAAAATTCCATGTCATCATTTTCCTGTGGTAACGTCACTGAGCTGTGCTGCTTAACCTGTGGCCCCTAATTTGTCACTAGCACCAAAATTGGACAAGGACAGAAGAAACTGTTTGTGACTCATTCTGAATGGTGAAGACAGTAAATATGGTCAAGAAATGGAACAGAACTTATTTCAGTTTTCCTGGATGGAAAGATTTGTGCATTTTGACAAAAACATTTTTAAACTGACCACATGTAGTCACAGAGTAAGTAGAAAATATCTATACCTTCATTTAATTCAAGGTGTTTTGCTTATATAGACGAATTTCTCAAATCATTGTTAGACTGGCAGCTAGTGATCCATCCCGTCACCAAAAGGCTGATCTTTTGACTAAAATAATGTATTTTTTAATTATGTAACATTTTGCATTTAACCCAAGAAGAAAGCAAATTATATCAATAAAAAAAGAATCTAAAATTCTTTCAAGGATTTCTGCATTTATGGACAGAAACATGGAAATCATTGCGCCAATTTCTTTGAAATGTTGTATTATGCTTTCACGGTAAACAGTACATGCAACAAGTTGAATTGGGTCCTAAAACTCAGCAACAATAAAGTATCATTTCTGTTGATTATAGGCAGAATAAGTATTCATGTTTTATTGCCACAATCTTTCTAGATACTACTGCAACGCTTTACAAAAGCCCGTCCAATCTCTATTCATTTAACCCTCGGCACCTTAGAACCATAATTCTTCGAGAATTCTCCGATCTCCTGGATTAATGCGCAGGATGATTCAGACAGCATACTGCATCAACTCGAAGATATAACCAATGTCATAAACCACGCATAATAACAAGGGTGATCATAAATTTCCACCATTTAATATCAACCTCGGACAATACATATCCCTACTTTCCACGTTTTCCAATAATTGGTAATCCCTTAGTTCCCTATATGGATAGGAGTAGATGACTGCCACTGGACATTTGATCACATGATCTATAGCAGAAAACATGGAAATTGACACCATAAACATTCTTCTTAATTGCTCTGGTCATTTCCTAGTGAAAATTAATAGCTGAAATAAAGTTATCATGAGAAAGCTGTCAGTTAGGTCTTCAAGAGTTGAAATAGGATAGAAAGGCGGGTGACTGTGACTCAGCCGCCAGAGGCTTGAGGGTAATATACAGTTAAAAAATATTATCTCTTTACTAATTAGTCGGGAACGCATTAATTTTCTGTAACATCAGCATTGATATTTAAGCCTACACTGTCCTTTTTACTGCTTTGACACCTTTATAGCAGGTCTGAGAATCGTTAATTCTTATTTCTACTCCTAAAAAAAAAAGTAGTTCCATATTTCACCAGTATATCTGAAAATGCACTTGCACTCTGTATGAAAAACTGGAAATTTACATATTATGTGACAGAATAATTACTTAATATGTCTTTGTGTATGAATCTATTGACATTTTATAGCACTTGATATTCTATAATTCTGTAAATTATTAATAATAATCATGCCCCTTTTATTTCTGCTACAATAACCAGTCACTAATAATTCCGCTCCAACAATGCATTTGTCAATATAGGATCATATTATTGTTTTTTCGTAGATGAAAAATCGTTACAATGCCACCAACATTTTGCTCAATATTTCCGACAAGGATCCCAACAATTATAGAACTACTTTTTTTATAAATGGCATATAAACAATACTTTTCATTTATTATGAAGCAATTCAAACAAGGGAATTAGTTTTGCCATGTCAATTTCACCTCCAATATTGGAGAGTTTCTGAGGGATTTGAAAAAAAAAAAAAAGATTTACGTGGTAATTATTTTTATGGATTAACTACAGAAATACAGCACCTGTAATTTGATATCATTTTCTCATGGAATTATTGACAGGTTTTGCCAAAGACTTGTTGAGCCTAATTTCCTATGATTCATAGTAATAATAACTGTTAAGTAAACAGCTTCTAAAGACCAAAGCAATTAAAAAGAATGGCCTGAAATAGCCATAAATACTTCCAGTTGGAAATGTTTTTATTTGTCAAACCAATACAATGAAGCTACTTTAATCAAGAAGGCAATATGCTATTAAGTGAAGGGAAGAAATTCTTTTCTTTCTCCAATACTCTCTTCTGCAGTGAAACCATTGCATAATCTTGTTGGTTTAAAAAACCTTAAACTGTCAAGGTAAAAAATCTTAGTGAACGATGCTGTATTAAATGACTGATCATCAATTTCTTTTTCTATAGCGCAAAAATCATCACTAAAAGTTTGTTTACTGACAGCAGCATCTGAACCACATACACCTTCAAGCTACCTAAAAAATGCTTTTTTGCTTTGTTTCTTTCTTGTATGGCATCTCAATCAAAGCAAAATGGTAAAAGAACTTGAAAAAGTCATTAAGGAGAACAAAGTCATTCAATTATTTACAGTCACTTTTTCTAATGGTGCAATTTACTATATTGTTTTTTAGTATTACATCTTTATATTAGCAAAAAGTAATTTATTTAAAAGAATGGCACCCAATACTAAATCGTTAATTTTAGCTTAATTTCCCTACTTGCTGCAGACACAGACTGATCAGGTAAAAAACCAAAGTCTGCAATTTACTTTGTTTTTAAAGTGTTACATCTTAATTAAAGCAAAAATTAAGTTTATGAAAACACACTGTCACTCAATCATTTTGCAGTCATTTCCTCCTTGTTGCAGCAAACACCTGTGCATGATGAAGAAAGATTTAAACTAAATCAAATTATTTACTTTTTGTGTACCACTGAGTTCTAATTTAAATGAATTAAAAGATTTCATACAGGGATTTTAATCAAAACTCTTGTGAAGAAATTCCATGAGAACCAATACTACAAATTAAAAGACACTTAATAATGTGTCATTCCTTTTAGCACAAAAGATCTAATTAGACGAAACTGAATCGAGGAAGAATCAAGGCAAACACGGCTATGTAACTGTTACATCCCTCTGGATAAATCAAATAGTCGGCTTATTGAAACTCAAATTAAAGAAAACACACAAAACACTTAAAAGTGGCAAAATGTGACAATCTTTCAAGAGCCCAAATATTGAAACTTTCACGTCAAAATTGAACGAAATTAAAGAAAATAGTGTCTTCCGAAGCTGTTTTGATTTTTTTGGCAAAACGCACTCGAGACGCTACAAGTGGAATGCTAATGGGAGCAATATTGAATTATCATCTGCGATAAAAGACGCTTTTATGCAATGAAGAATTGCTACGATAAAGTGATCGCGTGCATGAAATGTAAAATCTATAAAAATGTAACAATAAAGCCTATACCCTTTGGGAGGAAGGAAACAGAACAATTTAATGACCATATAAATATAGATAATTTAACTAATTACAGGGCTCGTGCCAGTAGATTTACAACAGCTAAAGGGCATAAATGGAAGTTTATTCATGTTCAACAGGGGATTTATTTCTTTCAATCAACATGGTTAAACAAGATGCTTGAAAATCCAGGGAAAACAAAACTAGAATATTAAACGATTGATTCCTCTTTAATTTGCGGCTTAACTTAAGAACCAAGAATTCATCTTTGAGCAGATTTGCATATACAGAGAATTTGCTGTGTCAGCTCTGACCTCAAAATGCAAAACTAAAATTCAAATTAATCAAAAGCTTTTACAGACATTTACATAGAAATGCAAAAAAGAGAAATTCAAATTAATCACAGCTTGTTTAAAAGAGACAAGGTAAAACAAACTGGAGAAAATTAAACCAGAAAGCATCAGTCTATTTAGGAAAAAAAATTGAAAAATGCTCAAATTCTAAAAACTTCCCCGGTTCGACAGAGTGCCAGATGTAAAGCACCCATACACAGGACTCTTTTCTAATGTTCTTTTTAAGAAGTGGAGTATCGAAGTCAAAACCCCTGATTTGGTAGTCTGACAGCTTTACTATCGGACCAATGCATCCATTTTTAGCTCTCCCAAACATGGTTTTTATACCAAAGTTTGACTGTTCCACTTTAATTACTATGAAATCATTTAAATTCGCTGGCATGAAATTTCGCGCAAACGTGAAAAAGGACTGTTTCGCACGGGTTTTAATTTGTGCATTTTCAATTTATAAATGAAAAAGTAAATTAAAACATAATAGCGCGGTCTTAAATTTGCGCATCGGTTCTAGCGCAAAATACGCAAAATTTCGTCCTACACGAATAAAAATCATTTCACAGTATTGTATCAATGTGTTAATTTTGTTAACATTTTAAGTCAGTTTAACACTACTGTTTCATCCAAACTAATTAAGCAAACTTTTAGTATTATTTAATCACAATTATCTGCCGTGCCATATGTAATTTGAGAAAGTGGAAAGTGGTGTGCACATAAATGGGTGATCGCAATTAAGATATTATGCAATTACTGAAATAACATTTTCGTTATTCTGGTGAGAATTACCTCTTACTATGTAAAAATTTACAAATTAAATATTTTCTTTTAAGTTATCCATTCATAAAGTCAATAATCACAGGCAGATAGTTACACCTTATGATCACAAAGTGACGCCATGGAAGAAAAATGAATGAAACGTCATCCCTCATTTAATGTAAAACATTCACTGTTAAAACCTACCAATTTGTTTATTCACAAAGAAGAAAACTCCGCAACATTATAATTAAATCACTTTTAAGTTTTAATTTTTGTTTCTTCACAACATTAAATTAACAGAAGTAACGAAACTGTTTCAATAAACAAAGATTTCTAAACAGATTACATTCAGTTTTAGTAATTTTGTTGCGATAAAAAATAAAAACATTTTACAAATAAGCTGCATACATTAATTTGCAAATTGTGGGTAAAAAAGACCAAACCAAGAATATGTGAGATGAATTATAGATTCATATAATTACTATAAAACTTCAGACAGGGAAGGGTATAATGATGATTTAAGTACGAATGTGGTTATTTCTTTACCCCGTACCACCTTTTTCTGCTTGCCTTAGGACTACTAAACGATTGTAAAATACAAAATGCGTAAATTAAAAAAATGACTTCAAAAGGAAGTCTTATTGTACATTTACTTTCTAAACAGATTATCAAAAAGAAAATATCACAAATTACAAAAAAATTACATATCTTAAGGTTAAATAATATCACAGTGAGGTGTCACAAAAGCTTGGCAATTTGTAATGGATAACAATCGTTAGCCACCTGTGTGTAGCAATGGATAGTAATTGATATTTATACCCTCATTACAGAAACCATTTACAGAGAAAATTGAATTTTGAAATCAAGCCACATGGTAAATTGGGAGATTTAAATCAATAACTCTTTTTTAAAAGGCAAAAACCATATGTTCATAAATTCTTTGATAATTGACACTTTCTTTCTTAGTAAGAATCCAAAGCATCCAGCTTGTTTTTTCTGAAACTAATCACCTGGACTGTACACAAAAGATGTAATTTCAAATTGCACATTTTCTTAAAGAAAGCCTTATTCTTGATCTTGAGATAGGTTTCATTTAATTCAAATTTTAATTCAAATTTTACTTAACAACTTAAAAGAATGATTTTAATCAAAATAATGTTTAACCCTTTCCCACATGGATACGTTTATCACCGTATCTATCGATTACCGAACAGAAACGTATTGACCCGAGTCTATCGGTTCCCCGATAGAAACGTATTATACCGATTAACGGCCATTTGAACAGAATCGTTTTATCCCGTGTCTCATAATCAATCGCTTTATTTTCGTTCTTTTCCTAAAGAAACAAATTCCGGATGTTTACTAACTCAAAATATGGGATTTCGTCATCATTATTTACGTACAAGATCATGTGGTTACTATTTAAATTTATCGAGTACTTTGCAAAGAAAGACACCGGGGTTTTTTCCTACATGTGCACGACGCTACGTCATGGAAAATTACTGAGAAAACTGCTTGCAACTGGCCGGTTCGCGGGCTTTCCTCGTTCTAAAAATAACACCCATTTAACATCAAAGTATTTTAAATGTGTTAGGTCATGAAGGTCACGCGTGATACATGCGGATTTCCCCTAAACAACAATTTGTGTATACGATGGCTTGGAATTTATGGCCTTACATAACGGGAAGTGTTAATCAAAACAGAAGGACCGCGGCTTTCAAATATTTTATGACACCCCAAGAGTTAATTGCTGCGGAAGTCACCCGTGATGTACCGACGTTTGATCATCAAAATATTACGTAATATTATCTTAAAATTTTTAATTTTTAGCACAAGAATACTGTAGTCGGTTACGAGTCTCGATCTCAGCGATCTTTTTGCACTTTCAGAAATTTTATGATCCGTTATTTTTGTAGTGTTATTCAGTTTGATGGTTGTTTTTTTATATAAATACTTACCGATTCCGATTCGGAAGATAAGTCTATTAACTATAAATCAAACTTTCAAACATCAAAATGAAATTGTATATGAATTTCAATGTGAAAGTAATCCAAAACAGAATTTTATGCCTAAAAATATATATTCCCGTACTTTAACACTTTATATCTTCGAAACTCAAAGAGAAACTACAATAAATTTTGTATCATCGGAAAGAGAATTTAAATTGCTACAAACTTTATATTGACAAAAATAATGTCAAACTTACAGAAAATATTAAAATAATGACATTTTTAACATAAGTGTGTGTAATCATAAAATAATGCCAACACCTCTGTTCAGATAAGACAGTCACCTTTATCAGCCATATACCGATTATTGATTATTGATTATCACTTATCAGTGTTATGTAAAAGAGGTTACTTTGGCTTCTGTTCTGTGTGGTAAAGGGTTAAAGATGGCTGTTTAATAAGCATGATTCATCATAACCACTAAATAATTATTTATGTTCTGAGAAAAAAGGAGCATAATTACGGCAACTAAAATTTTGATTGCCTCAGAAGTTACTTCCTACATACAAATACCGTCTGAATCCAGACTGTGAGTGCCATGGTGATTTAGCCCAGCAATTAAAAATTCAACCAATATTTAAGGTCTGCATTATAAAGATAGATGTAGCAATGATACTGGACAAAGACTGACCACAACATTCCACATGTGGTTAAAGCTCAGTGAAATAGGGCAGTACATCTTTTTTTAGATGTATCCTCTACTGTAAACAGGAATACTGCTTAATATATGTTGAGATTGTCAACACAAATGTCTGTTAAATCAAGGTAGAACAAGTGATCCACCACTGTGTCAAGTGGGGAAGTTACTTGTAGAACACATGTTTGTACTGGAAAGAATCCAAGAACATCACTCAAGTTACTTTCCTGCTGTTGTATTGTCTTTATGCTGAAAAAATTCTGACAAATGTACAATCATTTCAGCTGGTGACTGAAATTTATACTTTAATGTGATGGCTTGCAATTCTTACCTGGCAAAGAATGAGGCAGCTGGAGAGGAAGAGGCACTTGGAGGCGGCGACATTGCTGATAATCTTGACATTGATGGTGATGGTGGAGGAGGGGAAGCAATCCTTGACATTCTTGGGGGCGGGGACTGTATTCTTGGTGGTGGTGACAAGACCCTGGCTGGTGATCCTGGGGCAGAGTGTGAATGCTGGAGGTAATGATACTGATGAGGTTGGTATTGTATTGGTGGCTGATGATGTTGCTGCTGGAAGAACTGCTGCTGCTGCTGTTGTTGCTGCTGCTGTTGATGATGAAACTGCTGCTGCTGATGAGGATGGTAGAACTGCTGTTGTTGCTGCTGCTGAAGCTGCTGCTGTTGCTGATGATAAACTTGCATAGAAAGCGGCTGTTGCATATATGGCGTGTTGATAAAGTGTGAGCCAGACATGGGGTAGTTTACAGGGCGTCCAAACTGTCCCATACCAGGACCGTCAGTCCCACCCTGGGGATACATTTCTGGTCCTTTGTAGAACCCTGGCCTATCTTGGGACCCAGATCTCAACAGTATCTGAAAGTAGAAAAGACATATTAATTGATTTCAATTATTTATAAACATTTAATTCCAATGTTACATATGAAATCAATCCTCACCTACTGAAAAATGTGCCACTTAGTATTAAATAATGTGTAGAGAAAAACAGTATCCAATTTTCAGATAACTCTGACGAGAGCCAACTTCTTCTTAAACCATAGTCCTTTCAAGCGTTTGTATTTATCCTTATGTCTTTAATATGCAATCATTTCATGCATTCTAAAATGTAAAATTGCTATTGCTAGTACTTATTTCCAAAATAAAATGTTATAGTCATGAAGGAGTTATAAAAAGCGGTTTCTCACGGGACCAATGACGTTAGTTTTTGTTGCGATTTCATGAATGTTTGCATCATAACTTGCACTCCCATGTGAATCCTTCACTGTTTACGTTTTTTATCACTTTAGACAAATCAGAACTTATCAAATGTTCATAAACACACAATAACGTTTGTCTCTACTGGCAAAAGATCAACATTCACAAATCTTCCAATGATTTTTACATCCTTAACTGTCTACTTGAAGAAATTATAAAATTCAAATTTACCCTCTTGGTATTATTGACATAATTTTATTGGTAAAAAAAAAATCATAAAAATATGACGATAAACATTCTGTCATCATGTCACAAAAAGTACTCCAATCAAAAAGTACTTAAGTATAAAACTGCAGAAATATTTGAAATAGATATGTATCGAGTCAATAATTTTATATCTCATAACTTTATCATACTGATCAAAATATACAGCTATTAGCAGAAATGACGAAAAGAAGGCAGACTTTTTTCTGTTAATCGGGACAAACATTTACAGCTTAGTATAATTCTGTGTCAACAGTTAACTGATGCACCAATTTTGATGTATCAACAAATTTAAAGGCAGACCATAGCTCTTACAGAAGCTGGCCAACCCTATAAAGGAACGTACAGAAACACAGAGAAGACAGAATCCCCCTGACTCTATGACCACTTCGCATCAAATTAATCAGCACGTCGGCAGCGAGTTCTATCTACATTATTCATGGTACATCACATCAGCGTATAATGGCGATATTTGCAACATATTCCTTTATTTGTATACCCTAACATCTGTAGATAAAACTTGGACCTGACTGATTGGAACTGTCAAATTAATCACCATTATTGATACGAAGTCATCACAATTCTCCTGCGAGAGATTTGACTTATCGCTCTGCCTTACAAAGAGTAAAGACATCTCTCCCTAATGGGGTATCCAAGGAAAAAATGATCTTGTCTGACTACGCAAAATATCATATAATTTGCCAAAAACAGTCATCTTTTAAATAATCAACATCTAAACCTCCCATAAGCGTTTCAGAGCAAATATATCTTTGAACATTATAATTATGGGAAAAAGATTTTCAATTAACTGCTTTAAAAGTTGAAGCCTTTGAAACTGCCTTCAGAGAAACAAACAGAAATGATTTTGCCATCTTGTATATCAATAGGCATACAAGTCTAGACTTAAAGTTGCAAAGAGTATTGGAATTGTTTTAGCAGAATTGTTTTATCGAAGGAAAGATCGACTGCCAAAACTGACTAGATTGAAAGTATCAATTTAAGCAATTTCTGTCTGCATTTTTAACAGCTGAATGTCTATGGCCAAAAAAGTAATGAGAAATTATGTAATGCCAGTCTGATAGATATAAAAGTGCCAGTATATTATCAAAATTTCTGTTTATGCCAATTTGTAAAAGCTTATTTCCCTTGTTTAACAATCTATAATTTACCTGTATCTCATGGTACTGTACAAAATGAATAAAAATGCACTGTACAGCATTTTTTTGTACTAGAAGTGGAAGGGACTCAAATTGACCCATGCACGTGAAGTGGTAATAAAAATAGCCCAGTCAAACAAGAATAAACAAGTGAATGAAGTATTGCCATGCAATACAAAGTCCCCTTCTGGAAGGCACCTAATTTTCTCTACTGCAGTATAGCATAATGAACTGATATCTGTCAATGATGTATAAACAATATTGTACTACATATACAATATGTGATAACAACACACTTGGATTAAAATGTGCATATATAAAAACCCACAGTTGTTTTCATATTGATTTTTTTTGGCTAATAATAAAAATGTTATCATGTAAGTTATTTATAGTAACAACAAAGGGAAATTAATCTTTAAAAAAAAAAAAAAAAAAAAAAATCTATATAATATAAGTCCACAAGAAACTCTTTACCAGGTAGAGATAGGTCAAAATACACCTAAAAATTGGATGTAACATGCATGCTGTACCACAGAAAAGTGGTCTCGATTTTTCTCTACCGCCAGTAATAAAAAAGTTACAATAAAATCTATTTATAGTAACAACAAAGGGACGTAATTCTAAAAACAAGGGTGCATCATGGTGGTGAACATTTGGTCCAAGTTACATCAAAATCCCTCCATGCATGAAGAAGAAATGTTCCTTACAAAGTCATTCTTGAATTTGACCTTTGACCTCTAAATATGACCTTGACCTTAGACCTAGGGACCTGGTTCTTGCGCATGACATGTTGTCTCATCCTGGGAAATATTTGTGCCAACTGATATCTAAATCCTGCTTTGCATGACAAAGTTATAGACCGGACAGGAAAAAAATCCTCTTGACCTTTGATCTCAAAGTGTGACCTTGACCTTTAAGCTAGGGTACTGGGTGTTGCGCATGACACGTCATCTCACCATGGGAAACATTTATGCCAAGTAATATTGTAATCCCTTGATGGATGACAGAGTTCTGGATCGGACAGGGAAAACACCTTATTGACCTTTGACCTCCAATTGTGACCTTGACCTTTGAGCTAAGGGTCTGCGCTTTGCGCATGACATGTTGTCTCATCATGGGGAACATTTGTGCCAAGTAATATTAAAATCCCTTCATGGATGGCAGAGTTATGGACGGGACAGGAAAAAAACTCTGTTGACCTTTGACCCCCAATTGTGACCTTGACCTTTGAGCTAGGGGTCCGGGATTTGCGCATGACATGTCGTCTCATCATGGGGAACACTTGTGCTAAGTGATATTAAAATCCCTTTATGAATGTCAGAGTTATGGACTCGGACACGAAACAGACCCTGTTCATGCTATGTTAACATTTGACTGCTAAGTGTGACCTTGACCTTTGAACTAGGGGTCTGAAAGTTGTGCATGACACATCGTCTTATTATGAGGTACATTTGTGCCAAGTAATATTAAAATCCCTTCATAGATGGGAGAGTTATGGACCGGACAGAAAAAAAGCCTTGTTGACCTTTGACCCCCAATTGTGACCTTGACCTTTAAGCTAGGGGTCCAGGTTTTGCGCATGACACGTCGTCTCCTCATGAGGAACATTTGTGCCAAGTAATATTAAAATCTCTTCATGGATGGGAGAGTTATGGACCGGACAGGAAAAAAGCCCTGTTGACCTTTGTCCTCCAATTGTGACCTTGACCTTTAAGCTAGGGGTCAGGGATTTGCGCATGACACATCCTCTCATCATGGGGAACATCTGTGCCAAGTAATATTAAAATCTCTTCATGGATGGGAGAGTTATGGACCGGACAGGAAAAAAAGCCCTGTTGACCTTTGACCTCCAATTGTGACCTTGACCTTTGAGCTAGGGGTCCGGGTTTTGCGCATGACATGTCGTCTCATCATGGGGAACATTTGTGCCAAGTAATACTAAAATCCCTTCATGGATGACAGAGTTATGGACCGGACACGAAATTGCGGACGGACGGACGGAATGACGGAAAAGTGCATTCCTATAGTCCCCGAAACTGGTTTTCAACCAGTAGGGGACTAAAAACCTGAGGTAATTTGTTAATTTTAGGAGAAAACTGCATGATCTGAAAGAAATTTTATAAAAGAAACAAAATCCTTCCAATCAGAAGTGAAACAATTAATAAATGTATGATCTGATTTCCTCATTTGTTACTGTTTCATTAACCTACTACAATTTTCTCTTCTATACTTACGATGTAGGACAGAACATCTTCAACTTGACAAGCTTTTCTCAAAATTAAAACTATCATTTGAATAAAAAACCATTAAGTTTCATATTCAAATTAATTTACCCTTTATGGCTTTCAGCTAAATCTAATATATGCCATCAAATTATTGCTCTTCTTTCCATTGATCTCAAAATATGGAATAAAAACACTTGTAGCTACATTTGCTCCTAATGGACATGTGAAGCATATTTCCATCAATTTTCATGCACAAATTTATAGATATTTACACCAAAATGCCTCATTTATATGGATATTCCCAACCGAGATAGAGCGAAAACGTCAGCCCAGAGTAGCAGTGACGAGTTTCTCTATTATTGATGGAAAATAACATGCAGAAATCTACATACATCAACTTTTATCATGCACCGTGTTTTAAGATGCCCATCCATGATTTCTTTTCCTTTTTCCACTTGGGAGTCAATATGGATGGCAACAAAAATATTTCCGATACAAGCCGAAATTACAGAAATTCTGAGTAAATTTCTTTATCGCCATCTATGAATGCATTTTCATAGAAGAAAATCAAATGAGACGGGAAATGAAAATAGATCATTCGAATAGATGTGTTCTTATGGAAAATTTACTGCTGTAGTAAAGAAATGAATGATTCAATTTGTATCGACTTCGCCAAATTACGAGCTTTTCTCCAAGAATGTGCCACAATATCAGATCAATTCGTCCAAATATTTTATGGAATTTTGAACGGCTTTGGTCCAAGTCAGAATAATAACTAGATATAACGTTAAGTCTGACGTAGGTAATGTCATATCATTGTTTCAATAATCCACAAAATTTGACTTTTTCCGACTGAGCTGAATGACAACGACAAAGTTCAACAATCCATGCAGAATGTAATTCCTTCAGGAATCGGAGGAAAATAAGACTTTGGATATATATTTTGACATTTCAGCCGATAAGCATAATTGAATTACCATATTCACAAAACTGCTTTCATACAAAAAACTTATCATGACATACAAAAGTAGAAATATTTCTTTTCAACTTCCATTTAAAAATGAACTCATTTCTTACATATACCTAACATAAAACTCTGACATAAATATAATTAGCGTCCTGTATTATACATATTCCTAAAAGAAGAAGAACATTTTACAGTCCTGGTATTTGTTCCATCTGAGTAGTTTTTTTTAGTTTTTTGCAGACATATAACTGTAAAATGATCAACAGGTTCATTTACTGACTTGTACGCTACTTCCTGCACTGTTTTAGAACTGATTCACCCTTCAATAATTCCATTTTCAGTAAATTCCAAAATGCACAAAATAATATATCACATTTCTTCACAGACAATTAAAAAACATAAACACATTAGTCCAGACTGAAAATAAGACAGTGACCTTCATATAACAGGTAAATATGAAACATTGACACCTGTTATGAGTCTATGGCAAGGTGTAATACATGGTTTATTGCCCTTTATTACTCATAAACCATTCAATAACTAGCCACTGACAGGACATCCCACCGTGTGACCAAAGGGAGATTACTTGGCACCTATATTATTAAACATATTTTGTATAAATTATTATCTTATAATTGTATCAAAATTTGGGAAATCTTATGAGGAATTCTTCCAATATATATCCAACACTTTGTTAAATGACATCTTTACTTGAATTATGTTGAAAAACTAAACTTTGATAACTCTCTTGGAACAATGATGTTTTTTTATCAGTTTCCTATAGAATTAAAAAAAAAAAAAAACCTATTAATTCATTATCCGATATCAAAGTGTTTTTTTTTTTGCAAAAAGTATTTCTCATGAAAATGTTATACTATTTCTTATTATTAGGCAGACTTTCTCCAAATTACTCTCACTACAAGACTTATCATTTTCAAACTGCCCGCAGTCTTTAAAATATCTGGAGCAGTGACTTATAATATTTACATCAGAAAAAAACTCTATTACAAAAGTATCTGGTACTCAAAAAGTGAAGGTTAAATATAAAGCTACAGTGCAGTACACATATACATTCGTTTCTTATTTATATGTACATGGAATCACTTTCTGTTACATCAAAACTAATTTCATGGTTGCATAAAGCATAAAATTGTCACCCACAATGCACTGTCATTTTAAAAATTATGACAACTGAAGCATTTAAATTTAATATATTGCACCAAAAACCCATTAAAATTTTGTTATCAATCAAAACTGACACTGTATGAAATTTTGAAATATTGGCAAGACAATGTACATGTAAAGCATCTTAATGTCTCTATTAACACATGCTTGACAAGGTAACATGTTAACTGAAAAGAGCAAAAAAGCCATCTTTTAACCTGCATCCTTCAATAACAAACCGCAACACAGTGCAGACAACGCTACTGTGAACAAGTTTTGCTTCATTTAAAGACAGTAATAAAACTAGAAATTAAAGTTATTAACTTTGCTTTCCCATTATTTATTCAAAACCAGCCTGATTAACATGAAATTATCAGTACATCTATAAGGGTGACGTTGACCTACATCAAGATTCAATAACCCTTCTTCATCACACCATAAATAATACAACATACAGTCAATATTATATGAATATAACTTCCAAATAAAGTAATTCCAAGTAGAAATAGCTGCACTATTGACACATGATTCTTAATATTGAATATTCACTCAGTTTCTGCAATATAATAATTTAAACAAAAGTTATTGTGTATTAAACAATCATGTAAGTTTATTGTTAACTGGTACTACAGTTGTATCAATCATTTATTGCATTTACTTCATTGCCTTAATGATGCTATAAAACAGTCCATTCAATTTCTCCTTACACACAATCTGTAGTTGATAATTCTGTGCTTACAATAATATTAAAATAATATTACATAAAAGTTTAAGTAACCTGGTTCTTAATCCTGTTACATAAAAGTTTAAGTAAATTCTGTTTAAAAATACTGTCAAATGAAAGTTTAAGTGTATCCTGTTACATAAAAGTTTAAGTGCATTCTGTTAATCAACCTGTCACATGAATTTTTTTTTTTAACCCTGTTACACAGATGTTTAAGTACAGAATCTGATATATTTCTAAATCCTGTTGAACAGAAGTTCAAGTACATTATGTTTCTTTATCCTGTTACAAATATGATTAAGTACAATGTAAGTATGTTTAGAACATTACATAATCATATTGTACATATGTTAAAATTAAACACTCCACACAAATCTCACCCTGAATATAAATAGGTGGCACTAAAATCGAAATAAATGAAATGTCCGCTTAATCCTTTCACATGAATTAGGTAGCACTCAAATGAATTTAATATTGCATAAAATGTTTAAATCCTATTACATAAAATATATGGAACTCATTTACATTACTTAAGAATTTTACTTATTCCTCTTATTTAACTTACCCCCGTAACATAAAAAAAAAAAATACTTATTTATAGTGATGTAAAACTTTACTTAATCCTGTTACATGAAATAGGTAGAACTCCTTTACATAATCCTGGTATATAAAACATATAGAACCCCTTTACTTAATCCTGTTACATGAAATAGGTAAATCCCCTTTACTTAATCCTCTTACATGAAATAGGTAAACCTCCTTTACTTAATACAGTTACATGAAATAGGTAAATCTCCTTTACTTAATCCTGTTACAGAACTCATTTACTTAATCCTGTTATAAAAATTTCAATGATTTATTAATATATTAGATATTGGGACACTCTCATCTTTAAATCCAGTTAACTCTTCCTAATCTTGTTACATACATGCACTTAATCCTGTTAAAAACAAACAGTTTAATAACAGTGAAAAAATACAAATTCTGTGATACTTGCATAATCTGTTTTCTTATCTGCTATTAAAATCAAACATGAAACTTTTGAAAAGCCAACAAAATAAATGTAAAGTCAAAACTATCCTAGTGTTCTCACAGAAAGTAAATAAACTTATATATGACATATGACCTGTGGTGTAGATTTTTCACATTTTATGACAATTATTGCTAGCATCTGCTGTCAAAGTTTAAGGCATTGCAGTAATTACTGTACCTTTTCACTGCAGGTAATTATCTAGTTATCATATACATGTCATCTACTTGTTAAACTCTTACATAATATATTTTGATTTATGTCTTAAAATTACAATACGATAGGTATAACCATTTCAGAGAAAATGTTTTATTACATTTTTTATCATTTTATGTGTTAATGTAATTTGTCACTTTTTAAAAAGAGATCAATTAAGTATCAAATAATGTTAAAATGAATCTATAATGTAAATCTGCTCCTTTCCTTTGACAGAAGACTAGAAGGGTTTCAACTGTAATCCACACCAGTAATAGGACACTGTAAACCCATATTATGTAACAGCAGTCACTATGAAGTGCATGGTCTGTCTGAATCATAAATTCAAGCCCCCAGTTCCATGTATGAGTACTTTACACTAGTGGCATATGCTGAAGAACCAAGGAAGCTTCCGTAATTAGAGCGTTTTGTGTATCTTGCACTACCCTCCCACAACAAAAAACTAATAGTCTTCTGGAGGAGTTGCCCATATGGGTTACCAGTGACACATTAAGGAAGCTAACACACACACACACTAGATCTGCACAAAAAATGTCATGAAGAAACAGACAACTCCTCCACATTGATTAGATGTGGATCTTCCAAATCAATAAACCAGCTCATATTACCAACTTAACGGAGCCACAACCTCTTACAAATAAAATGAACTTGCATCAAAACAACAAACCCTACAGCAACTTGCACTGTAAATTTACCACAAATCAATTTATCATTGCAAACATAAATTATTCAGTTTTTTGAAAAAGTGTGAATTAATAATCATCCAGTTTTAAGGAAATAAGAAAATGTTGATTTCATTATCAATTTAATTGGGTGCCATATAAAATACAAACAATGAAACATGCATCTATCAACATCATAGAAAGTGGTTGACAGATCACCTTAATTCTAATTTGTTTATTCAGGTATTACTTTTATTGCCTCATAAGCTCCTAAACTGCCTAAGGAGGCCTGTACTGCTGACATGCAGATTTCATTTTGAATCTTGCAAAGGCTTTTTTTGCACATGTCATGGCGATAGGGACTGCATGTGGTAGAATATTTGAATTTTTAGAACCCCTGTGATAGGGAGCTATCAAAATCTGCAAATACCTATAGTCTCTTTTCGAGATAATTTTGGAATTTGACCACAATGGAAGTTACTGGGGGTATTCTTTGCCAGAAAAATCATGGATGTCATCTTGTTTGATCAATGGAAAGTCTTGGGTATTTTTGCTCTTAGGTCGAGGATGGTTGGTTGAGAGTTGTAAAAATTGCCTTGAATTCAAATCTGATAAATGAATCTTAGATATGAATCTTGAAGATAGTATGAAACCATAACATAATACAGGTCTATAATTTTCCATCAAATTGGTTTGGTGCGTGTTTTTTTTTTCATTTTTGGCTTTGACATGGGCATTTACAAATTACAATGAAATGTTTACACCCATCTCCCCACTCAGACAACATCATGAGTGCAAACTTTATAGCAATATTAATAAAAAGATGATAGAAGTAAAAGTTTTACAACCATGTCTTCCTCAAAATTTCGACCACCAGACAAACTTTTATGAATGAAACGATAAAATTGGGGACAAAATATCTACAAAAACATGCCAGTAGCAAGATATTAACAATGAATTCGGGAATAAAGTTTTGTCACAAACAGCTAGCGAGTCTCCCCTCAAATTGCAAACATCATACATTATTGATGATACAAGAAAATAAAAGAGGCGTATAAGTCAATTAGAAAAAAGCAATGTAAAACATCTACAAATATTTGCCGAAGTTTTTAGGGTTTCAAGGAAGTTGATGTAGGAGATAGAGATAAGAGCCTCTATGAACAACACTTTCTCATTGCAAAAAAGTGACCGAAACAATAACCGAGCTTTCTCTTACGATTTTTACCATTAAGAAACAAATGATGAGGAACATTAGTGGCAGGAATTCTCTTTTCTGAACTCTTGTGTTGCTAGTTTACAGAAAATTACATGTTTTTAGCACATTAATCCTTAGTTTTATAATAAGACAATTTAAGCACATACTGAACAAGAGAGCCATGACGACCAAAGATCGCTAACATGACATTCGCAGCTGGATTGAAAAATTACATGATACTCTTACTGGAACACACACTAGAATCCTAGATTATTTATACAACTCAAACCTATAACAAGAGGGTTCCCAGTTATGATGACTCTGTTAAACTTGGCCTTGGAATTATCAAGATAAACATTCTGACCAAGTTTCATGAAGATAGGGTCATAAATAATTATGGTCTCTACAGGGTTGACAAGCTTTTCCTTTGATTTGAGCTGGTGACCTAGTTTTTGACCCCACATAACCCAGTTTAAAACTTGGCTTAGGAATCATCAAGATAAATAATCTTACTAAGTTTCATGAAGATAGGGTCATAAATGCGGCCTCAAGGGTGTTAACAAGCTTTTCCTTTGATTTGAGTGGTGACCTAGTTTTTGACCCCACATGACCCAGTTTCGAATCTGGCTTAGAGATCATCAAGATAAACATTCTATGCAAGTCTGTATCAAATCAGAGCACAAATGAAACTTCTATATGGCTGAAAGGGTCAAAACAGAAAATTTTGCACCTTTCAGGGACAGTAACTCTAGAACCCATGATGGAAACTAGCCGGTTTTCAAAAAGAACAGAGATCTTACTGTGACTTAAGTTGTGTGTATCTGTGGTTAAAATCAAATATAAAATGTCACTTCTATCGTGTTCACAAGGTAAAAATTATCAAATTTGGCTCTTTCAGGGGTCAATTAGGGGCCGTAACTCCAGAACCTATGATTGGACCTGAGAGATTCATCATGGAATCATAGATATATTGTTGTTAAAGATATTTTGCAAGTTTGTATCAAATCAAACCATAGATAAAGTCTCATATGCTGCAAAAGCCAAAATAGCAAATTCTGGCCCTTTAAGGGACCATAACTCTGGAACCCATGATGGGATCTGGCCAGTTTTCAAAGGGAACCGAGTTATTATGCCAATACAAATTGTGTGCAAGTTAAAATCAATTGCAAAATGTGGTCTCTAGCATGTTCACAAGAGATTGTAGACGGACGACGGACGGACAGATGGACGACGGACGAAACAATCACAAAAGATTGCCTTTTTTAATTTTACTATGTAACAGGTCAGCTAAAATTTAAGTGACATTCCCAGCTTAATCTGACCTTGTAACACAAATAATCACAATTAAAAAGACTGTTAGTTGGTCTCTGCTGCTGGATGATCTTGAATCATTTGCCACTCATTGCTGTCACAGTCCAGAGCAAGACATTTCTTCTTGGTCAGCTGTTGGTGTTTCTAACCTGTTGCCTGCAATTGTGCCTAAAATAAATCCATGGGCTTCCCTTCTTTTAAGCTGGAAAAGCTGTCACATGACCTAAGCTTTAAACCCTGCCAAAACAAAAAGGCAAACTGCACCATTAACTGACAATTCATGTTACAATGTCATGGAAAACGTAACAAAGAAATATAAAATCTAACAGCAGTTTGTGCTGTTGTTTTGCTCAACTTCACAAATGAAAATGACTATTATAGACAGTAATTAGTTAACAAAAAAATTACTTTAAAGCAGTCAATCATATGCAAATATTTTATTACAGTCAAATCATTCTGAAAAATACAACCACAACATTAACTCCATAAATCATATCCCTGCACTGAAGGACAAAAGAAGTCATATCAAATATTACATTGTTACTTTTTTAACACTTTTGAACTCATTCACGTTCAGTTATTAGTACCGATATGACATAAAAATCTGACATTTATGGGCCATGTCCTCAGCTTACAATTTTAATAATTTTGAGAAATGCCTTTATAGAATTATCGATAACACTTTCACCAGAGAGCAAGATGGGACCTCACAAGCCCTGGAGCCTTAAAATGGTTATGAAAAAATACTTAGAAAGGATAATCGTGGTAAAATAACAGCTGTTGGCGCCCAGCATTGTTGTTTTTCATTTGTGGTAACATGGTAAATCACAAAAATATCAATAAAATATTCGTTCAACAGACCTTTTTATTTATCAATAAAAATTTTCAGTTTTTTTTTTAACTACTGTTTTCTCCTTTTCAAGATGTTTTATTTCATTTGATTGTTGCTAGGGCATGGTAATGGTTTAACTTCGAATTTACGATATCAGTGCTAATATTTAACCAGCATGCTAAACTCTGCCATAAATATTGATCACAACTGCTGGCAGCCTAAAACCTTATTTAAGGACCAACTTGACTTTCCAAGAACTGCTAAATATAGCCTAAATTTTATTTTATTCATGTTTTTTTTTTTTTTAGTTGTCAAGTAGATAAAGATTTTCTATTTTTAGTAACAGCAACCCAAGTCATTACCTACTGAGCACAATATGCAAGTAACCAACGGTATTCCCATTATAGGCTTCCCTTACGAAAATGAAATATGGAAACAAGCTGGCATTAAGCTGCAAGGTAACTGTCAATGATCTGGTAACAGTCTGTCAAAAAAAAGGGTAACTGGAAATAATCTGACTCCTACAGGGGAACAAACTTCCAAGAAAAAAAGTCTATCTGAAAATAACATGGACACTATTTCCATATTATTTCCAGTTTCTGGGAATAACCTGCAAACTATATGGCAATAAACTGGCTCATAACAATCAGCATGTAAACACACTGACAATATTGTCAGTTTGTTTCCAGTGTCTGGAAGAAATCTGGCAGGAAAATGGCAAGGAACTGGAAATAAAAAACATAATTTCTATAATCAGATTGATATGGCAACACACTGGAATTGTAAACAAGAGCTGTTGGAGGACAGCAATGCCTCAACAGACTTGTCAATTGAATGAAGACAAAAGTTGGAAAAGGGGAATAATCTTGTAAAACTGCAAAACAGGATTATGGAACCTGCACAGTGCATATCAGCTTATGGCAGTGGACAAGTGTGTGAAGTTTCAATCCATTTCCATTAGTGAGTACTGAGATACCAGCTTACATACAAAAACTTAAGCAAAAAATGCTATGTGGAAAAAGGGGCATAATTTTGAAAAATAAAAAGTTATGGGACCTGCTTAGTGCATGTCAGATCATGACACTGAACAAGCGTGTAATTAGTTTTAATCCATTCCCATAAGTGAGTACTGAGATACTAGCTTACATACAAAACGTTAACCTTCTAAGTCGAAAAAAGGCCAAAATTTTCTAAAAAAAACAACATACGGGCATGTCCAATAACTCGGCTATTCGGCTATTCTTTGAATAGTCGAGATAGAAATTACATAAGTGACAATATTGTATGGATTTTCTGTCTGTCTGACAGTACAGTGGATATAGATTTACTCTGAGGGCAGATTCTGGCAATGCACTGGCTACACACTGGCAATTTACCCATCTTAGCAATTTTCACAGGAAAACAAATATTACAAGACACCTTATCAAAATGGCCGAGTTTTGCATTTTTCCCTCCAAAATTATTTTCAGTTTTCAATAGCTTTCCAGCATTGATGGGCACATTGTAAAGGTACTTTTTCATCATTTTACAGTTGTTTATTTTCATTGTAACACAGATTCTGTCCACAACAAGTATTTGTGCTAAACAGATACAGAAAATTTAAAAGTCATGTATTTTCGCTACCCTGTAAAATTAAACTTGCAAATTTACCATAATCTCCTTTGGTTTCAATATTATATTATTGATAATTGAAATATTGCAAATCTTAATTGGTATTAAAATTTAGTCACAAGCAAATGAAGGATTTAAGTCACATTAAAATTCATATTAAACATTAATAAAGATAAATAGAAAAAAATATATACTGACACTAAACTGGAAACAAACTTCCCATACACTGACAATGCTATGACAATACAATGGTAATAAAGACAATTTTCCTAGGGGGAAATAAATAAGATTAGTAACACTGAGTAAGCAAGCGATATATTGGGATACTAGTCCATCTTTAGCTCAGTAGGTAGAGCGTCGATCTACGGATCATGGGGTCGCGAGTTCGATCTTCGGACGGGGCCTATGTTCTCCGTGATTATTTGATAAACGACATTGTGTTTGAAATCATTAGTCCTCCACCCCTGATTCATGTGGGGAAGTTGGCAGTTACTTGTGGGGAACAGGTTTGTACTGGTACAGAATCCAGGAACACTGGTTAGGTTAACTGCCCCCTGTTACATTACTGAAATACTGTTGAAAAACAACGTTAAACCCAAAATAAACAAACAAAACTAGTCCATCTGCCACACTAATGTTTAAGTGCTCATAACTTTGTACTGCATGAAGGAATTTAGTTAAAACTTTAAATAATGATTCCAGTTTGCTAAAGTGTTTCTCTTGTCCATGTAAGAGAGCCTGGCATGTTGTGACTGACTTTACACTGACAATACAATGACAACACACTGGCAATATGCCAGTGTGTTGTCAGAAAAATATTTCCAGTTGACTGGCTGTGCACTGACAATACAAGGACAACAGACTGGAAAGTCCAAAAAGCCGCTTGTTGTCAGTTGTGTATCCAGTGTGTTGCCAGATTGACTCTGCATACCAGTTTGTTGCAAGTTTGTTGTCAGTGTTTTATTTCCAGATACCTCTATATAATTTAGCTCCTTTAAATAATTTTATATGAAAAATCAATGAAATTTTGTTAAAGTGTCATTACAAACATCACTGACAACAAACTGTATATAAACTGACAGCAGACTTGAAGTTAAATTGTACAGCTGGTTTTCAGATCTGGAAATTAGCTGACAAGTACATGGACACATGATGGTTATTCAGTGGCAACACACTGGGTCAGTTTATTGTCAGCTCTGGTAATAGGCTGGCAAGTAACTGGATTTTAGAGTATTATTCACTGGAAACACACTGGACATAAACTGACCATACACTGACAATAGGGAAGGTTTTTCGTAAGGGATTCTTCAGAAAAAGTTTCATTTCAATATAATCAATATGACCTATCTAAAGTTACTGAGTTGGCGCAGTTTTCCCCCCTCCTAAAACCACAGTTTCAGTTTTGAATTTTTTATTTTTCTATTTTTGGTAATAATGATCTAAACAAATACCACTCAAACCCCATATGTAACAATATCCTTCGACTTATTACAAAGTACCCATAAGCAAAGCATCATTTCAATATATCAATTTTAAAGGGAAAGGCAATATTGTTTTGAAGTTATCTGCTGGATTTCTTTAATCATTCAAAGATTTAGTGAAAGAATTTTTAAAATTGACTTATAAATGAGAAAGTTATGAGCATTTAAATATTTGATCAAAGTGGTGGCCATTTTGTTTCCATGGCAACAGAAAACAAAATGGCGGATTTATCAAATTTCTAGACACATATTTGAACTGTAACTTACTTATTTCTGTAAAATAATTTTTCTATTTTTTCTGGCTATAATGAAAGAAATCACCATGTTTTACATCTTACACTCAAGAAACATAATTATAAAATTAACCTATTTTTTAAAAGAAAGAAATAAAGAATTCAGCAGTGTGTAAATGACATCATAAACGCACAAAATGGTTGCCTCCATGATCAGCAATTTTCTCAAATTTCAAACTGCCATATTGTTTTTAATAGTGGTCTAATTTTAAAAGTTCTTTCAGCTTTATGAAAGGTTTGAGGATGGCTTTCATATGAAAGTAACTTATTGTCAGGCTTTGCTTGTCCTTTAATATCTATAACTATGGATTCTAGCTGACATTAATATAACAATAAAATGACAAGGAATTGAAGACCTATATGCTTCTCTTCATTATCATCCGCCTGCAAGATATTTTTAGAATGACGTCACAGAAAGTCGTTCAATAAAGTAGAACTGGTTATTAAATATAGAAACAAGTCTGTCAATTTAAGATTGTATCACGTAGCCATGGAGATTTTTTTCTTATATTAAAGACTAATAAAAGAATAAATCATTGTGAATCATAAGGAGATATCATCTTCCAATTAAAAACTGCCATAAATTTTGTGGTTATATTCTTCATCATTACCTGTTTTTCATTCATTGATACAAAATAAATATAAGACAGTGACTACCGCTTTAATCGCATGTGTCAGTGATAAAATCTAACTATCTGAGAGATAAGCAAATGATCAGTTTTACTATCTGACAAAAATGACACATCTGAAATAAATCTTAAAAAGCAGAAACAAAATGAATCTATAAAATATACTAATAATAATATATTTTGAAAACCAATAATTCTTTCAACTGTTAAGTTTTTTCAACAATATTCATTCCTGGTCATGATTTTCCCAAATCTTGAATAACCAGATTCTGTTTTTAGCTCACAGTCACTGACCTTTTTCTTTAAAAAGATTGTATATAATTTTTGTACAGTCTGAAGAAGGCTCTGTAGAAGCCGAAACATCAGTTTTTAATACAATTTAATATGCTTTGGTTGTGTGGTTTAACAATACTTTAGTGTTTTTATATAAAAGAACAATGTATTCACTTGAACAATGACTATTACTATTCCATCTACTGTATAACACCTCTGTTAACACTACCTCTGGTCAGCAAAGGTCTAAGAACTTTTAGATCAGTTCACAGTAATAGATATAAGACCTTTCATGAACAATAATCTTTGTGTAAAAGCCAAAATAAAGTCCTCCTTACCAAGAATGCATACTAATTTCAACTCCTTCATAAGTGGCAGCTGCCTTTATGTTACAAAATGGTGTACATATTTTTTTAAATTTAACTTTTAAATATTTTCTATAGTGTCATTTCATTTTTTTTTGCTAAGTGACTGTCCATATTTATAATCACTACCCACACCCCATACTGAAGACAAGATGACGGGATAAAATGTCATGATAAAATGTTGCGGACACTCTCTAATGGCACCAGTCTATCTCACCATTACTCAGGTAAAATTTGATTCAACTTTGCAACAAATGACATTATCTTGTGGCAAATCTAAACTTTTTCATCATAAAATCTAATAGGGTGAAAGCCTACACCTTATCGTATCCATCATGTTAACAAACTTTTACTTCATAATTATGTATGAGCCCGAAATTTCCTTCTCGAAAACCTATAATTTGTCAAGTATTTATCAATTTTCCACTCGTGTTTGACCGACAAGCTCAATTTGAAACCAAGGTATTGCTATTTTAATGCATAAAAAATTACAGGTACAGTAATAAAAGTAGTGCAGAGCCCTTTTACATAAAGTAGTTCTTTATATTTAGTAAGAAACTTAAACTTAAGACTCTACTGAAAAACCAAATCTGCTGAAACTTTGCTATAATTACGAATTTCATATACATGTAATCTTTCATATACGAATTTCTGGAAGAAAAAACTTAACTACAGTGTTCCATATACTCTGGTTGGCACTTTGAAGGTCATTCCTGTTCAAGCGGACAATAATTTTTTAATGATTCTTTTCTAATGCATTGCTGGTTCATGCCTTTTTTACTGTTGTTTTTGCTGTTACTATAATATCTATCACTGAAGACCACAATGGACTTAACCCTTACCCTGCTAAATTTCTATAATGAACTTGTCCATTTTTCAATTTGGATTGTGAGTACCATCAACTATTAAAAGGGGTGCTTACCAAAAGGATACTGACTGAATGGCGGACAGTGCAGATCTTGATCAAACTCACACCACAGATGTACAGGCTGATCATGATCTAAACTGGTCACAAAGGCAGTATCGGTCATGCCCGGCATGATACTAAGGCTCAATGGCCAACAGTTTTGTCATGAGAGATATTTTTCCTTAATGTCTGGAATTATAAGTCAAGAAAGAAAAGAAACCTGTATTTTCAGTATTTCTTTTTTCCTTTTTAATCAGCACAAAAATGAAATACTTTGAGCCAGTCTCCATAGAATCAATCAAACATTGCCCAGAAGAAATGGAACAAGCCATGCAGAAAAGATGGAACTGTCAAAACTTAGATTCTCTCATCAACTATTTACCAGAAACTTCACAAGTCTACAAGATTAAACAACAAAAAAGTTGGCTTCCTTCATATTACATAACATTTCTAGCTGGCAGTTGATGAAAATTCTTTAAATGAAATTCAAAGAACCTCCTCACTGAAATTTTTTTAAACTGTTTCATTCCATTAATATTTAATGCTCTCAGCCTATTCTGTTGAGGCTATCAATCAAGATCCACCACCCAAAGTCCTCCTTGACAAGCTAGGTTGGTGGTTCTATCATAGTGCCCATCTGTGATAAAATAATGAGATCCTCTGTAATCCATTTATCAATCAGTGGAGACCCTATGAAGTATTAGAAGTTCTATAAGTCATGTTTATCAATCAGTACAGACCCCTTAAGTCCCAGACTCTCTGTAATACATGTTTATCAATCAGTACACCCCCCTCAAGTCCCAGATGTTTATCAATCAGTACAGATCCCTCAAGTCTCAGAAGTTCCATAACTCATGTTTATCAATCAGTACAGACCCCTTAAGTCCCAGATCTCTATAACTCATGTTTATCAATCAGAACAGATCCCTTCAAGTCCCACATCTTCTATAACTCATGGTTATTAATCAGTACAGACAACTCAAGTCCAAGATCCTCTATAACTCATGATAATCAATCAGTACAGACCTCAAGTCTTAGATCCACTATAATCCATGTTTATCAGTTAGTACAGACCTCAAGTCCTAGCTCCACTATAAATAAGTCCCAGATTCTCTATAATCCATGTTTATCAGTCAGTACAGACCTCAAATCCTAGATCCTCTATAATCCATGTTTATCAACCAGTACAGACCTCAAGTCCTATATCCTCTATAATCCATGTTTATCAATCAGTACAGACCCGGTGAAAGTACCAGATCCCCTATAACTCATGTTTATCAATCAGTACATACCCCCTCAAGTACCAGATCCTATGTTTATCAATCAGTGCAGACCCCCTTAAGTCCCAGATCTTCTATGTTTATCAATCAGTATAAATCTCATTATCCCTGTTAATCAGTCAGTGAAGAATTGTTTATCCTTAAATTAAACTTTCACAGTACCATTTTCCAATTGCCACTAAATTGACAGAGAAATTCCCCCAGGGGCGAAAATATAACATGATGACAAGAAGTGAACTGTTACCTGAAGATTTATTACAGTTCATTTATATTAGCATTTTATAACAATCATCACTACATGTTAGTATGTAAATTGCTTTGTAATAATATCATACACTTACAACAAACATTTTTACAGTCATTTAAAATTCATTTTTATTCAATTCCTATAATGGCTGTTTAGATAGAAAAATACATTATGTAACAGAATTAAGTTAAGCGATTTTTCAAAAAAAACAACAAAAACAAAATCTAAACATAATATTTTGTTAAAAGACTTCAAAGAAACTTTATGTATTTTTATGTTTCTTCCAACCTTTTTTATATTTCAATAGAAAATGCATTAAATAGACACTAATCAAACATCAGACGAGATTCATCCCATTTGCTTTTTAAATTGCAGCCTTTCTACAATAAACGGCATATAAAGTTCCAAACTTTAATCGAATCTAAATAAAAACACCTGCCTAACGAAAGTGCTTACCTTTAATTTATTAATTGCTTTCTTTGTCTAAACTCCAATATTACAACACTTTTAATCCACTCCAGGGAGTTTCGAATTCATTGTAAATTCCATCCTCGATATAAAAAGTAAAATCCCATCTCATCCGAACATTTTGTTACTTGAACAATCATCTAATGCACTTATTGTGTTAAAGTGAAACTAAACATTTTAGCGCATAAAGAGAAAAAAATGAAAATAAATTCATCACCTTAAATTTCAATTTTGCTTTGCCTCCGCCATGCAAAATAAATCTATTGAAAGCATTAAATTTCCATTTGTGACGAAAGTTTGCCACAATTAGAATAAAATATCCTTACAGGCAACAATTTGACCCTATATCACCCTACGTTCACTACATCTCCCCGATTAAACTAATACCGTTTTACCTGTACGATAAAGCAATACAAAACTATCAAAGTATTTCTTTTTGTCAACATCGAGGTTTAACAAACCATTATAAGACCCTCCCATTGACAGGAAGACATTGTCAATGAAAATCGCGAAACTTCATACGATAGACAAGACACCAACAATGATAACTCAGATATTGAATCTAGCGGCAATTTCGAAGATGTTTTTGTTGACAATGGAGTGGCACGGTTCGTGAAGTGTGTCGTTTCTACGATCATGTTAAATGACAGGTATGCGGCGCAAGGCAACCAACGTATGCCATTATACCTCCTTATACATTATCTGCTGCATTGAAGATGAAAACTTGTCATTAAAATATTCTGCTTAACATGTATTTCTATAGTAACGAAATATTAATTACATTACAATATGAAAGAAGCTAAATGAAATTTTATAAAATGATTATCTTGGGATATTTTCCAAAGTAAAAAGGATAATCAATTTTTCTTCAGCAGAACTTAAGTCATTATTATTATTATTAATAATTCCAAATATATCATATATATCGATACATAATGGACTGAAAATATATTTATATTTTTATAATATATATTACCATGAATTTTATATTTTTCTTGTAACAATTAATAAGATAACAATTGTTGCTGCTTTTTTGTTTGTTTGTTTGTTTTTTTTTTTCAAATTATATTAATGTTAGTCATGTTGTTACCATCATGTTACCATTCAAAATTTTTTTTTGCATTTATCTTAATTTTATGAGAACTACTTTTAATAGTAAACTTCCTATGTACTCAATAACCCAAATATTTATGACCATTTTGTGTCAGCAACTTTACCGATCTCAATTTCGGAAATAAAAAATGCTTTATCCCATACTTTATATGTAAAAACATGTTTATGACTTTTCTTTTTTTCTTTCTGTTTGCGAGAAATAAATGTAACTACACCTGTATCATCCAGCAGAATGTCTTCCATGGTCAGCTTCAGTATCGATTCAAGATACACTCGAAACGCTATTTGATATACCGCGGTATGATATGAAGCAGCGTTCAAAGTAAGTCTAATGCATTACGGGTGGGTGGGGTATTGCGGCATATACGGCCAACCCGCGTTATAAATTTAACCCCTCTAGATCCGCGGGTCTTGAACCTTGGACCCCAACGACAGCGTTATAAAGGGGTCCCAATGTACCTGACATTTTATCTTATTAAATTCTGACTTAAAAACGAATTAAAGGTCATAATTATGAAGACTTATATATTCAGTTTTCAGTTTCAGTGTTGGAGGAAGGCCCGCCATTATTTATATGCCACAGGAAAACAGAACCCCACAAGCATATATGGAATGTCCAAGACTTCTACATACAAAACACATTTTTGAACCCTGAAGTGAGGGGGCAAGTAATTTAAAGCCAGCAATAAAATTAGAGAGCATACAACACATTGAAAAATTAATGCTCTAACACTAACTGAAATTTTACAAGTTTCTGTTCTGCAAATTTTGAAAAGTCCACTTTCGACTTTCTGTGCAAATAATTATACATTACACGTTTGTGACAATCAGCTGAAGCATGCATGTGAGCTTAGACTTCAACAAGCTAAAGTACACTCATTTCAATTTTTTGAATATTCAAAATTCAGAAAATCAGAACTTCATATTGACAGAGTAATCAGATGGAAGAATGTGTTTATTTACACTGAGGTTAATTTCAGCCTGGATAAACCAAACTTGGTAACATACTGAATTCCAGGTGGTCTATATTTATACATCATTGGACAAAAAAGTACTGATGAACTTAAAAAATTCTGGTTGAATTCCTTGTAGCAATATACACTATATTTTTGTACTCAAAATCCAGAAAATTCTTTGGTACAGAATGTCATTATAACATTTTTATATTTTGTACTCTTATGATGAAATCTGTAATAATAAAACATGTGTGCTATATTTCAATATTGTCATATTTCCGAAAGTAATTCTTCACATTTGATTAAAAATAAACTTCGGCTGATTTTTTTTTTGGAATAAATTAATGTACCAAGTACACAATAAATTTCACAGGTTGCCTAGACCTTCTTCCAATATGGTCTTAGAAAGGATCAACTGAAAATATTTATACTTTTATTCGGGATTAAATCCTGACCTTAGTAACTAAAGGCAAGGTCGCGATCTGAGGTACTGACCAATACATAAACTGCAACTTTCATAATCTGCAAATATTTGACAAATTTTTGTCGGTTACACCAAGTAAACACAAAATTCTTTCATTTACTATACAAACAAATTTTAAGTCGCTATCAGACATGTGAACAAACTTGTCTGATGAATTTCTTATTTCGGATATCAGATATTTAACCAGCTGATGCCAAAATATTATTTTTGCTTCCATCTGTCTTTATAATTTTTTTTTTTTTCAGGAGAAATACTGACAGATACTGTCTGGTCTTTAACTGTCAAATCATTTCAACCTGGTAATTTTTTTTCTTGTTCTGTCTTCTTTTCTCTCCAAAATCATAAAACGAAAATGCTCAACGACAGAATTAAAACTGTTTTAATTTTTGTATTATTTTTTACAATTTTTGATTTTTGTAATTTTTACCGCTTTTTTCATGACAAGCTGTAAAACATCTTGATAAAGAGAGCATAATAAAAAAAAAAATACATCAGAATAAATAATTATACTCCTTAGAGAATCGGTTCCGAGATGTAATTAAATTGACCAATCATCGGAGCATAAAGGGCTTACAATCATAAAAGTTATCGACAAAAATCTGATTGCTTGTTTGGTCAGAAACTGATACTTGCTTTTGTTATTTTAGATGCGCTGTCGAGAGCTTAAATTAGCGGCGATTCTTATCTAAATGGACAGGTTAGTGACAACATGGGCAGGACAACTGACATCGTCACATGGGCTACAATTGTTCCTGTTTTCACAGACTACAAAGGGCATGTGCAAAGATCATTACTAAATTGCTACATACGCCCAGTAAGCCACTAGTGCTTGTTATAATGTAGAAACCATATCAACCGAACCAAACTCTGTGCAACCCGCCACCAGCATCTGACGAACAGTCCAACACAAAGGACAATTTTTGGACACACAATTGTCATGAAAATGAAGATAAACACAAAGGAGTTTTTAATGGAATATTGAGTAGAAATAGAGCACTTAACGGGAAATGAATGTTGTTTTTGAGTCAATTTTTTATTTGTAGAAATAATGACTTGGGAATAATGCTAATTAAATTTCTGGACAAAACTGATTTATTGTAGAATCTCAATGGAAATGGAATAAATTACGGTTACATAAGGACCTTGAAGTTACTTCATTGATATTTTGTTGGTTTTCTAAAATACTGAAAATTCTTATATAAAAACATGTATTAATACTAAAAAGAGCTATCCAGTTATCGAACTGCAACCAAATGGTATACCGACCGACCGACCAACACAACGTAAACTATACCAGTATATCCCACTTCCTTCAAGGGGGCATTATTAAAACATGCAAGTTGTTCAATTTACTAGAAATTTCTAATTTTACCACAAGAGGACTGTATTAGTAACCCTATTACACTTCAGTGACCTGCCTAATTTCTCTACAGGCAAAATATCAAATTAGGCTTCTCATCCATCAAACCCCATTTAACGAAACCAAAGACGTCAAAATCTACTTGTTAGTGCAACAAAAATGAATACCAGAGAGCTATTTTCTGTCGACAGAACTATTTTTATATCGTTAATGTTACATAATATTACTTCTCAATGACCAGCTAAGTGGAAGAACAATAAATTGTATTATAGTTTATATTACTCATTTTAAGTATGACAAATGTTCCTAAATTTTGGCTAAATTTCGTACATACAGTTATAATGTTTTCAAGATATCATGGACATCGATTGTATTGAAAAGTGCTTTTTTTTCTTAGAAAAGAACAAAAAATGTAAAAATAAACTTTTCAATTTACATAAAGATTTCAATTTACCTAAAGATTTAATAACCATTGACACTACTCAACAACTAAAAGATAAAATATCAGAAGTTATCGTTGTTGTGTTTGCTGCTATCCTACCACCTGATTTTCCTATTTCTGTGATCTGTGAGCTTTTCCCATACACCTGTGGATTCCAAATTAGGTAAGGTGTGCATACATTGAGTATGCTAAAAGCAGAAGATAATATATTTTAAAGACTTTTTGGTTCTTTAAGCGTGCACCACTACCTCAAGTTGTGGTACATAAAAGGTTTGAATGACTATACCTGTCTTTTCTGTGTTCCCCGTGACCGGACATTCTGTTCTAGATAAGCTTGTGCTTGAGCTGCTATTGGTGCCGACTTGGACAGATAGTTACCAGTACCAGGAATTTTTGAACTGCGATACCTGAAACATAAGCAAGAGTTTTATAAGGACTACAATCATTTTTTACTGTGGTGCTCAGTCATTGGGATATCAGAAAGGCTGCACCTCAAAAGATATAATAATATAAAACATATATACAGGTACACATAATGTGGGTCTAAAAAAATGTTCATTTTATCATACAGATTACCTCTCTTTACAGATTACTTCCCATTACAGATTACTTCCCTTTAGCATTAGTGCATCAGATTCGCTCCCTTTAGCATCAGAGAGGTTAGATTTCGAGGAGTACTCTAACATCAAGAGTTGCTGTTGTTGTTTTTTTTGCTATCTAAAATTCTCAATAAAATCTGACAAAAGATCCTTTGGAAGCAAGACTTTTTACCATTGTTCAGTTTTACTTCTGAAGTTAGTTTTAAAGCATGCAGGTGAAGATAATTAGAAATTTTACAAGAAAATGGTGACAAATGATTGTCCCCATGTAAGTAATGCACAGTCATTTTCTTTTATAACAATGACAAACAAAAAAAGTGTGCTAAATGGCCAGTTTTAGCCAGCACTTCGTAAAAAGAAAATAAAATTTACAGCCTTTTCAGTAATTGTCACAATAAAATTATCAAATAGGTGAAGTACAAAAAACTGAATTTTCTGAGATCAATTTGGGTGAGACAAAAAAGTGACAATCATGGAGTAAAGGTGCCGAACTTCTAACCTAAACTAACTTAAACGTCAGCCTTGAGGGGCGTAAACACTGTGTCTGTCTCTTGTCTCAAGATTTTAATGTCTCTTTACTATGTAAGTAACTGATGCAGAAAATACTACTGCAATGAAGGATGATAGGCATGGTTCATTAAATAATAGTCTCCGCAGATAGAGGTACTTTAAGTATATTACCGATATAGCGACCTTCAAAATATTATGATATAAAAAGCTGATAACTATATTAGTAAAAAGTTTGTGTTATATCCCCTTTAGATGATGATTATTACTTTCATTGCCAAAAGCAAAATGAAATATGTTAACGACCTATTAAAACGTAATACTATATGTTCTTGTTAAATGGGACAGTGAACCGCATGCACACCACAGTGTTTATATAAGAAGTGATATATTGTCTTTTTTCCAAGTGATGCACAGTCAAGTTACAATTGTCTATCCTGAGAGTGATACCACAGTCAAGTTACATATGTGCCTATCCTCAGAGTGATATATCTGTGGTTAACCTAAAAATGATATCACAGTCATATTAGATCTGTGTTTATCCCCGGAGTGATATCCCAGTCATATCACATCTGTGTCTATCCTTAAAGTAATATCAAAGTCTTATCTGTACCCATTCTCAGAGAGATATCCCAGTCACACAACAGCTGTGCCTATCCTCAGAGGGATATCAGTCATATAACATCTGTGCCTATCCTCAAAGGGATATCAGTTACATAACAATTGTGCCTATCCTCAGAGGGATATCAGTTATATAGTATGTGTGCCTATCCTCAGAGGGATATCAGTTATATAACATCTATGCCTATCCTCAGAGGGATATCAAACATATAACATCTGTGCCTATCCTCAAAGTGATATCAAACATATAACATCTGTGTCTATCCTTAGAGAAGTCTTATCTGTACCTATTTCCAGAGAAATATCCCAGTCACATTACATCTGTACCTATCCTCAGAGTGACCAATCAAATAACATCTGAGTCTACCCTTATAGAGCAATATCAAATTATCATCTGTACATATCCTCAGACTGATATCACAGTCATATTTCATCTGTACCTATCCCCAGAGTGACATCAGTCATATAATGTCTGTGTCTATCCTTAGAGTAAAATCAAAGATTTATTTGTACCTATCCTCAGAGTGATATCACAGTCATATAACTTCTGTACCTATCCTCAGAGTGATATCACAGTCATATTTCATCTGTACCTATCCTCAGAGTGATTTCAGTCATATAATGTCTGTGTCTATCCTTAGAGTAAAATCAAAGATTTATTTGTACCTATCCTCAGAGTGATATCACAGTCATACAACTTCTGTACCTATCCTCAGAGTGATATCACAGTCATATAACTTATGTACCTATCCTCAGTGTGATATCACAGTCATATAACTTCTGTACCTATCCTCAGAGTGATATCAGTCATATACTATCTGCACCTATCCTTATCAGCCATATACCATCTGTACATATTCTCAGAGTAATATCACAGTCACATACCATCTGTTTCTATCCTCAGAGTGATATCACAAACATATACCATCTGTACCTATAATCAGAGTGATATCAGCCATATACCATCTGTACCTATCCTCAGTGTGATGTCACAGTCAAATACCATCTGTTTCTATCCTCAGAGTGATATCACAGACATATACCTCAGAATGATATCAGCCAAAGAACACTGTAACCTACCCTCAGAGTGATATCAGCCATATAACATCTGTTTATTATATTCTATAATCAAATTAGATATTCCTCTATTTTAGTGAACATGATGGCCAACACTTTGCAGACATATCATAAATCTTTATAGTTTTTATTGTTTTCCATGCCTGTAATCAGATCTGCATTTAGATTTAATCATACATTATGCAATAATAAAACTTTTTCATAGGAATAAAATAAAATGAAACATTTGAAACTGATGCATCTCTCAGAGAGCTCATTGTATGTTAAAACCTAGGCCCACTCTTCATTTCACACAAAACTTAATAACAGGGGCCTAATGGCACTTAAAAATCAGAATGTTCAAAACTAAAGTAGCATTTACTTTTTTAAGTTTTGCTACATTTTATGAAATTATTTCTCATATTCTGCAATAATATTACCATATCCTAGAGCAATATTTCTCATAAACTTTATGTCTCAGATGGTTTATTGAGCAATTCCTTGCGATAAATTAGCATGTGTCATGTTTAATGATGAAATAAAACTAAATTTAAATTTAGAAAATCCAATATATTTAACCAGAAAAAATTGTGAAACCAGAACAACTCACAGTCTGAGAAAAAAATGTCACTTTTTTCTGCAATTCTTGCTGTGGTTTTTAAACAATAATTGCTGAGAATATTTAAAGGCTCTGAATCGCTTTTGGTAAAAAGTGCTGCATACATAGGATATGCAAATGAGATATGCAAATGAATTTCTATACAAAAACATGATATTAACTGCCATTCATACCTCTTTTGCAACTTATTTTTGCTTTCCATATTTGAACTGATTTGAATGTAAGACCAGTAAATCAGGCAGAAACATAAAACTTCCAATTACGTCCCTTTTATAGATATCAATTTTGTACTAATTGCCAGTAATGGCCATTTATATGGGTTCACAAATATCAGCTGCAGTAAAATTACATTAAATTTCAATGTTCTTACTGTGGAAATGTTTTCCCAACTTCAAGCTCATGTAACTATAACCAGAAAATGGCAATTAGTCCATAAGGCTTAAAACAATGCCAAAACTGTGTGAATTCTCTGGCCCCTCCACTGTTAATTTCTCCATGTAAATCTACCCCTGCAAAATGCAGTTCTTGAAATCATGAACTCTTCAAACCATTAAAGAACTGTTCATGAACTAACCTTCAACAGTTCTTGATTTGTGTTCATGAATTTTTGGACATGAACAGTTCATGAACTACTAAAGAATCACACAGTTCTTGAATTGTCCATGATAAAAGGTAAAAGGAACAATCATGGACATTTCATGAATCATGAACATATCATGAACTTCAGAAGAATCACACAGAGTTCTTGAATTGTCCATGATATAAGGTTAAAGGAACAATCATGGACAATTTATGAATCATTGAACATATCATGAACTTCAGAAGAAACATAGAAACTTGAAATTTTATTATTCATAAAGGGTTCTTCAAAAGACACGAACTGTTCCTGTACATTTTATGATGCTATTTTCTTAAATCTTTCATGCACTACTCATGACAGGTAGTTCATGAACTAATGAAGAATCATGTTCATGAATGGTTCACTGCTAGTTCGTGAAGATAAAATGGCACAATAAAAACATATAGCAAGAAGTTCATGAACTGTTCACGTTCAACAAAATATCAAGAACTATTCATCAAGTGAATAGTTCATGAACTGTTCATGTACATTAGTTCTTGAAGTCATCTTTCACTTTTCATGCACTGTTCATGAACATGGTATTTAAGAATGTTTCAAGAATTTGTGCCATTTTATCTTCACGAACAATTCATGAAGTGTTCATGAACTCTGTTCAAGAAATATATATGCACTATTCATGAACAGTAACGTTCCATTTTGCAGGGGTAGCCATGCCACATATATAAAATTTTGATGCAATATTCCACCAAATAATAAACAACAGCTTTATTTTTCTTGGGTATCATGCTCTTTGAATAAACCCTCCCTCATTGAGAGATGCTGTCAATTTTCCAAAACTTTTGCCTTTTTGTTTCTGTATTTAAACTCTTAAAAATAACAAAAAGTTATTGAAAGCTATCAATAGAGATACAATAATAATTGTTCCTTTTGCATATAATAATTTGCTACTCTGTCCATGCCGATCAGACTGATTTACAGACGAAATACTAATTAAAATTTAAATCAGTCCAGGTAGTTTCTACATTTTGTAAGTTGTTCTCAGTTTTATTTTTAATGACGTTTTTAAAACAAAATTCTCATGATTTTATCATAACAAGATTTTCTGCACTGCGAGCTGAGTTTTAGAGTGTATTGGAGAATTGAAACATTTAAATTAAGCTTTTGATCTAATGTAGTTTTGTAATGTCATTTCGATTGAACAATGTTCACAAGCTAATTAATCACTTTTGGACTTCTCCAGTCCTGTTGTCCTTGTATTAGTATTTAAGAAGCCTGTTTTCTGAAATTTTTCTCGCAAAAAGGAATTGAACATTTTGTCTTTGTATGTGCGGTGGTATCGAACCCATACTCAATTATGGCAGCTCTCGTTAACATGAAAAAAAGTATACCTTTAGCATAATGTATCATATTTAACAGATTTATAATAATTTCCATTAAAGCACAGTCTTAATGTTAATGGCATATACAAGTGTTTTTTGTTTTGGTATTAACGCGTTTTTCAACAGTATTTCAGTCATGTAACAGTGGGTATACATTAGTGTGGCAGATGGACTAGTTTTGTTTGTTTGTTTTGGGTTTAATGCTGTTTTTCAACAGTATTTCAGTCATGTAACAGGGGGCAGTTTACCTAACCAGTGTTCCTGAATTCTGTACCAGTATAAACCTGTTCTCTGTAAGTAACTGCCAACTTCCCCACATGAATCAGAGTAGGATGACTAATGATTTCAGACACAATGTCATTTATCAAATAGTCACGGAGAACATAAGCCCTGTCTTAAGATCGAACTCGCGACCCCATGTTCCGTAGATCGACGCTCTACCTACTGAGCTAAAGATGGACTAGTATCCCAATTTATCGCTTACTACTCAGTGTTACTAATTTTTTTTATTTCCCCTAGGAAAATTGTCTTTATTACCATTGTATTGTCATAGCGTTGTCAGTGTATGGGAAGTTTGTTTCCAGTTTAGTGTCAGTATATATTTTTTTCTATTTATCCTTATTAATGTTTAAAATATGAATTTTAATGTGACTTAAAACCTTCATTTGCTTGTGACTCAACTTTAATACAAATTCAGATTTGCAATATTTCAGTTATCAATAATATAACATTGAAACCAAAGGAAATGGTAAATCTGCAAGTTTAATTTTACAGGGTAGCGAAAATACATTACTTTTAAAATTTCTTTATCTGTTTAGCAAAAATACTTGTTGCGGACAGAATCTGTGTTACAATGAAAACAAGTAACTGTAAAATGATGAAAAAGTACCTTTACAATGTGCCCATCAGTGCTGGAAAACTATTGAAAACTGAAAATAGTTTTGGAGGGAAAAATGCAACACTTGGCCATTTTGATAAGGTGTCTTGTAATATTTGTTCTGCTGTGAAAATTGCTAAGATGGGTATATTACCAGTGTATTGCCATTGTGTAGCCAGTGCATTGTCAGAATCTGCTCTGAGTAAATTTATATCCAATGTACTGTCAGACAGACAGCCAATCCATACAATATTGTCACTTATGTAATTTTTATCTCGATTATTCAAAGAATAGAAGTTATTGGACATGCCCCTATGTTGTTTTTTTTTACAAAATTATAGATTGAAACTAATTACACACTTGTTCAATGTCATGACTGATATGTTACTAAGCAGGTCCCATAACTATACTTTTTTCCAAAATTAAGCCCCTTTTTCCCCATAGCACTTTTTGCTTAGTTTTTGTATGCAAGCTGGTATCTCAGTACTCATTCAATTCGATTATAGAAATTATGTTTTTTATTTCCAGTTTCTTGCCATTTTCCTGCCAGATTTCTTCCAGACACTGGAAACAAGCTGACAATATTGTCAGTGTGTTTACATGCTGATTGTTATGAGCCAGTTTATTGTCATATAGTTTGCAGATTATTCCCAGAAACTGGAAATAATATGGAAATAGTGTCCATATTATTTTCAGCTAAACTTTTTTTCTTGGAAGTTTGTTCCCATATAGGAGTCAGATTATTTCCAGTTACCTTTTTTTTTTGACAGACTGTTGCCAGATCATTGACAGTTACCTTGCAGCTTAATGCCAGCTTGTTTCCATATTTCATTTTCGTAAGGGTGGACAGACAAAGGTGAATCTTTACCATAAACCCTCCCTCAATTTTGAGAGATGCTGCATCAATTATTTCGGCAATAACATTTTGGCCTTTTTTTATAATTCTGGTAAGCTTTAAACTCTCATTTGACAAAATAACAAAAAAAGTTTAATTGTAGAAGCTGTACAATAGCAGATAAATAAGGTAATTTAAAAGTTACCTTTATATAGTAATAATTTGCTACTCTGCTAACCAGCTGGCCGATCAGACTGATTTTAATCAGAAAGTACTAATTAAATACCTGTGGTTTCAGAAATGCAGCCAGGTAGGTTTCTACAAATTTCTTTGTAAGATCTGTTCTCATTGTATTTAATTAAGTTGTACTGTTTCCTTCTGACAAATCTTCCCATATAGTTGCATACAATATTTGGGATATCAGTTAACAAGGATTTGTTCTGCACTGCCACTGAGGCTGCCGCGAGTTTTAGACGTTGTACATTGGTAGAAGTTGGTGTACAATTTTTAAATTTTTATTAAGCTTTTAGTTTTATTTTTTAGTTTATAGTAATTCATTTTAGGTCGATTGTATAGCAAGTTCTACAGCTTATATTAATCACTCTCGACACCTTACTCCTAATGGAATCCATTGCCATGAGGCTATGAGAGATATTTAGAGAAGCCTGTTTTCCTTTTAATTTTGTCTTAGCGCCAAGAAAGGAAGCTACTGATACAATTTTCCACGTCTTTGGTATGGCGCGGCTGGGGATCGAACCCATGACCTCCCGCAATTGAAGTGGACGCTCTACCACTCGGCTATAGAGGCAGAACAAACAGTATAGCCTTTGAGGTGTCAGTATTCGTATCAATTCTCACACAATTTATAATAATTTACTACAGTAATAATCATCTATAGTCTTTAATGTGTAGACTTGCATATAACAAGCTTTCGTTCATATTTTAGCAGAATATAATGCTAATTATCGTAGGTGTACACACAGAAATATGAAATCACAAACTCTGTATCATGTGTACAATACCATTTAAGATTCAATTAGAAAATGATGAATTAAAATAATTTGAGCTCTGACCCCTAAAACTGTAAATACATTTGTTCATTATTGTGTATCAGGTAGCATGTATGAATTTAGCAAAAACAACTAATGGAGTACCCAGCAGCAAAAGACAGTTTTCCTAAACCATCAATGCTATTTCAATAGAAATTTACTCTCCGTTACAAATGATAATTGAAAACAAAATATCCCCACTCAAAGTGAGCTGCAGAAAGTAAACATCATAGCTTTTTCATAATTACAAATCGACTGATTTATCGGTCTCTATGTAAATATATGAAGCAAATTGCATATTAAGAAATCAATTATATAATTCGTAAATCACCTACATTATTTGATAAAAAAAAATTGTTTTCATGATGAAAACCCTATCTCAATAACTTAAACATCTGTTAATAAAAATGCACTTTTATATCCTGATACAGTAAAACAAGAGGGCCAAGATAGCCCTAGGTCGCTCACCTGAGAAAAACACCATAACAGTGTAAACATGTTTGACCTAGTGATTTCATAGAAACAAATATTCTGACCAATTTTCATTAAGGTTGGACCAAAAAGGTGGTCTCTTAAGTGTAAACAAGACTTGTTTTTTCTTCCATTTGACCTAGTGACCTAGTTTTTGAGCCGAGATGACCAATATTCAAACTTGACCTTGATTTGATCAAGGCAATCATTCTGACCAAATTTCATGAACCTCAATTGAAAAATACAGCCTCTATCACATACAAAACATTTTTCTTTGATTTGTCCTAACGACCTAGTTTTGGATCCTAGATGATTTATATTCGAACGTTACCTTAATTTCATTAAGGCTATCATTCTGACCAAATTTCATGAACCTCAATTGAAAAATACAGTCTCTTATCGCAAACACAAGATTTTTCTTTGATTTGACCTAGTGACCTAGTTTTGACCCCAGATGACCCATTTTCGAACTTGGCCTAGATTTCATCAAGGCAATCATTCTGACAAAATTTCATGAAGATCTGTTGAAAAAAAAAAAACAGCCTTTATCACATACACAAGGTTTTTCTTTGATTTGACCTAGTGACCTAGTTTTTGATCCCAGATGACCCATTTTTGAACTTGGCCTAGATTTCATCAAGGTAATCATTCTCACAAAATTTCATAAAGATCATTTGAAAAATACAGCCACTATCACATACACAAGGTTTTTCTTTGATTTGACCTAGTGACCTTGTTTTTTACCCCAGATGACCCATTTTCGAACTTGGCCTAGATTCCATCAAGGTAATCATTCTGACCTAACTTCATGAAGATCAATTGAAAAATACAGCCTCTATAGCATACACAAGATTTTTCTTTTATTTGACCTAGTGACCTAGTTTTTGACCCTAGATGACCCATATTCAAACTTCACCTAGATTTTATAAAGGCAATCATTTTGACTAAAATTCATGAAGATCAATTGAAAAATACAGCCTCTATCGCATACACAAGGTTTTTCTTTGATTTGACCTAGTGACCTAGTTTTTGATCCCAGATGACCTATTTTCAGACTTGGCCTAGATTTTATCAAGGTAATCATTCTGACAAAATTTCATGAAGATCAGTTGAAAAATACAGCCTCTATCACATACACAAGCTAAATGTTGACAGAGGACAGACAGACGACAGACAGACAGACATCAAGCGATCACAAGAACTCACCTGAGCATTGCTCAGGTAAGCTAACAAGATAGCTTAAGTTAAAGTACAAAGTTAGATTTTTCTTCTGCACTCTTAATTTTACAGTAAATGCTGTCTGTAGAGTTTTCTTTCATCTGACCTACAGACCTACTTATCAAGTTGATTGACCCAGGTTTTCACTCGGTAAAAATAATGCTGTCTATAGAGTCTAAATTCTTCTGACCTACTGGCCTACCTACTTCTCGAATACATCGAGCCAATTCTTGGCCTTCTCTCAGACAAAATCAGTGTTGTCTTTCATTAGACCTACTGGCCCACTGCTCCATACTGACACAATATTTAGCCCTCATTCGGGGACAAAAAATGATTTCTATTGATTTTTCCTTCCTTTTGACCTACTGACCTACTCCTTCAATAGACTGACACAATATTTAGCCCTCATTCGGGGAAACAAAATGGTTATTTGGATCTTTCCTTCCATTTGGCCTACTTTTCCAGACTGACACGATATTTAGCCCTCATTTAGGAAACAAAATGCCTTCTATGGATTTTTCCTTTCATTTGACCTTAACTGACCCATTGCTCCAGTAGACTGACTCATTTAAGAAACAAAATGCTTTCTATGGATTTTTCCTTTCATTTGACCTACTGACCTACACCTTCAATAGACTGACACAATATTTAGCCCGCATTCGGGAAATAAAATGCTGTCTATGGATCTTTCCTTTCATTCGGCCTACTTTTCCAGACTGACACAATATTTAGCCCTCATTAAGGAAACAAAATGCTTTCTATGGATTGTTCCTTTCATTTGACGTACTGACCCATTGCTCCAGTAGACTGACTCATTCGGGAAACAAAATGTTTTCTATGGATTTTTCCTTTCATTTGACCTGCTGACCCACTGCTCCAGTAGACTGACCCCACTGCTCCAGCAGACTGACTTATTCGGGAAACAAAATGCTTTCTATGGATTTTTCCTTTCATTTGACCTACTGACCCATTGCTCCAGTAGACTGACTCATTTGGGAAACAAAATGCTTTCTATGGATTATTCCATTCATTTGACCTACTGACTTATTGCTTCAGTAGACTGACTCATTTGGGAAACAAAATGCTTTCTATGGATTTTTCCTTTGATTTGACCTACAGACCCATTGCTCCAGTAGACTGATTCATTTGGGAAACAAAATGCTTTCTATGGATTACTCCTTTGATTTGACCTACTGACCCACTGCTCCAGTAGACTGACTTATTTGGGAAACAAAATGCTTTCTATGTATTTTTCCTTTGATTTGACCTTAACTGACCCATTGCTCCAGTAGACTGACTCATTCGGGAAACAAAATGCTTTCTATGTATTTTTCCTTTCATTTGACCTACTGACCTACTCCTCCAAAAGACTGACCCAATTCATAGCCTTCACTTGGTTAAAGTAATTTAATGGCACAGGAAGATTTCAGGAACAGAAAAATTGGATATATTATAATGAAAAACTGCTGACATAACAATTTTTCAGCAAGCACTATTAACGCAATATGCTGGCTGACAGATCTAATCAATCTGGAAATTATAGATCACATCATGATATCTTTTCAATCATTTACTAACATGCAGAAATGTTATAAAAATACGTTTATCAAATTGATGAGACATCTCAAATTCTTTATCATCCAAATTTAGTAACAATTTCAAAGTCTAGTATCTCTTACAATATCTAACCTTACTCCTTTAATTGTATAATAAACTTTTTCAGTGTCAGTAAAAAAAGCTCTAGGTTAAATTAAACTACTGTCTGATCCAACTTTTCCATGAACACACTAGGTTTTTTCTTGATCTCTAAACCAATACTATACATCACTCTAAAGAAGTTCAAGGATGATTAAAACAGTTTTTAAAATTTCAAAATATCTTAATTTCAATTAGTTTTGAATTTACCTTTAAAAAATATTTTGATGGGGGTATTTTCTATCATAAAATTCAGTAATTCCTGTCCCCCAATTTTGTTTTGCATTAATTTTGTCAAAAAAGAAACTGACAAATAAAATATAATCAAAGGCCTGAATGGCCCGAGTCGGCTAATGATTGATGTACTGACAGTATAGTCTACCAGTTTCAGTTTGTTTTTAGTTTTTTTCTTAAAATTTCATAACACAGCTCGATATTTACCCAAAATATTATATCTGGATACGATTACACTTTTCTCCAGTTTGAACAATATATTTTACAAATTGTGATGATAGGAAGACATTTAGCAGCAACTGGCAGTATCTGACATTAAAGTTTACGGTTAAATTACCTCTTATTTAAATCTTTTCATAAAAAAGTTGTTTCGTTTAGTGAAAGCAGCCAAACATAGACAATCTACTTTCGATTTCAAAAACTACAAGAAAATACAATTTAATGTTTCGCCGATTTGTTTATTTCTCGAAAAATAAGAATTAAAATCATTTTTAATATCAGTAGTGACTAAACAAACCAGTAAGAGCTTCTTCTTATGATAATTTATCCGTTTACTGACTGCAAAATTCAACCGACGCAAAGTTTATAGAAATCATACGATGCGTGTTTACGTTCAATGTGGGAGAATTAAGGCTGATCACTATGTTACCTAACGCCTCCAGACGATTCAGATTTTGTTTTTAAAAAAGCATTGTGTGCGTTTCTGTAATTTTATATACGTTTTTATATGCTTTGAAATTATTAGACATGCGTATTTGCATTATTTCTATATGTAATTAACGCTAATACGCATCTTATCTGGAGCCCTGTGGAACTATTTTTTGTCTTTCGCTGGATGTTACCCAAGCTTTGTAAGCCTGCGCAATTCTTAAAATGCACATTGATGCTTAATAAGTTACATTCGAGTATTGCACAATTAAAAGTCATAAATATGACAGATTACATCGTATATTTGTCATAGCAAAAGGAATTGACACAACTTAACTTCGTTCATGCTGTGAACTGTTTGAAGTTTGAGAAATCTAATGGAACTACATCCCTTCACTGTGTTATTTGGTCCATTTAGAGAATCGTTGGATAGCAAGGACTCGTCAAAAGGCTTTCAGCCTTTAGCCGACTCAAAAATTATTTTTAGTTAAATGTTCCTGCAAGATGGCAGCATCAGAGTTGAAGTTTACAATTTTTTGTAGCTCAAGCTTTTCATGAGCAAGAGATACCAGTAATAATTGTCCAGGTAATAATGAGCTGTTAAGTTTGAAGATGTTACAATTCCAGTATATCATGCAATAAAATGTATCAGGTTAAATAATCTTTATGGGAATGTTGTCGAGTGTACTGAACTAATCATGACATGTTATAATTATACCCATGACCTTAAATGGTTTTGAATAAACTGAAGTCAAAACTTATTTTATATAGTCAAACCTTGTTTGCTCAAACTCAGATAATTCGAAGATCACCCTTCGCACCCTTCCTCTCAGAGCAAAATCCCAAAATTATGATTTATTTTGTTTGATGACTCGATCTACAATAACTTGAACATAAAGTTTGAGGGAACAAAGTTCAGCTGTATTCAAGTTTCTTCTAAGATCATTGCTCACAAGCAAAAACATAACCATTTTCCAGAACAACACATCTTCTATACACTGTCAGAGATAGGCTGTTTATACAGTAAGTGTTTGAAAGTCATTAAGACCTGAACATGAGCTATCCAGAAGACAGCTCATTGAAATATTCAACAATTTATAAGCGGAACAATTAAGGGCTGTAACTTTCATTATCTGAGTAGGTTTAACGACTTACGAAGCAATGGTTACCCCTGCGAAATGCAGTTCTTGAAATCATGAACACTTCAAACCATTAAAGAACTGTTCATGAACTAACCTTTAACAGTTCTTGATTTGTGTTCATGAATTTTTGGACATGAACTGATTTGTGTTCATGAATTTTTGGACATGAACTGTCCTTAAAAAGTGTTCATGAACAGTTCATGTACTACTAAAGAATCACACAGAGTTCTTAAATTGTCCATGATAAAAGGTTAAAGGAACAATCATGATGTTATTTTCTTGAATCTTTCATGCACTACTCATGACAGGAAGTTCATGAAGTAATGAAGAATCATGTTCATGAACGGTTCATTGCTAGTTCATGAAGATAAAATGGAACATTAAAAACATATAGCAAGAAGTTCATGAACTATTCATGTTCAACAAAATATCAATAACTATTCATGAAGTGAATAGTTAATGAACTGTTCATGTACATTAGTTCTTGAAGTCATCTTTCACTTTCCATGCACTGTTCATGAACACGGTATTTAAGAATGTTTCAAGAATTTGTGCCATTTTATCTTCAAGAACAATTCATGAAGTGTTCATGAACTCCGTTCTTGAAATATGCATGCACTGTTCATGAACAGTAACGTTTCATTTTGCAGGGGTACTGAGATATGACCTTGCATGTAAAACTTTCACCAAGGTGTGACACAGATGCTCAGGTCAGTACAGAACAGTTCTCACTATTTTTTAATATCCTTTGAATAGTTGAGCTAAAAGTAACTGTCATTAAACTTTCAAATTAGGAAGCAGGATATATTTTACTTGATAAGTTATTAAATGACCCTGTCTGGTGTTAACATCTTACTAAAATAACCCTTATCGTGCTGGACACGACTGATTCTGCCTTTGCGACCAGTGTAGATTATGATCAGCCTGCACATCTGTGCAGTCTGATCATGATCTACACCATTCGCCATTCAGTATCATTCAGTGCGCACCCCTTTTAAAAGTTAATGGTGCTGTCTAAATTGAAAAATGAACAAGTTGGGTTAAGCTATGCATAAACATAATGCTCAACTCCTAGATGTGGTCGACTTCCACTGATTGTAACAAACAGGTAAATGATCTCTGTGACAATTTGTCTTGAGTGATTCCTCCTTAGTGCCTCTGACTCATGAATGGAAGGGTGACAGTCTGTACTAGGACAAAATCCAGGAACACTGCCCGACACTGAAACTGTTTGGTGCATTTCCCCATGTCAGACAAAAGTATCAACATTTCATCCATTTATCTTGACACTATTCCTGCTGTACAAGTATTATTTAAGTATCATTTTTGGTTGCAATCTCTAATTACTGGGTATTTGCAAATCAATTAAAACAATTAGAGATAATGGACACCTTTCTGTAATCCAATAATCAGACAATTAGAATGTCACAGTGGATGTTTGGTCAAGTCAGTGTAAATGTCAATCAATTGCCTAGAGAGTCATACACTCATTGCCAATTTCTCAGAATAGGATATAGCAATAGTATTGAAAGAGGCGGAGTCTAATACATTCTTATGGATTATTCTGTCACATCATAAGTAGAGCTTGCAACAGGCACAAGCAGTGCTGTATCCTTGAACCTCGAGACTGATGATTTTGTGGGTATTTCAGTCTCAGATGGGCTGAAAAACCGCTAAACCCAAAATAAACAGAAGTTGCAGATGGGTGCACCAAATATTCAAATGCCACATGGACCCCTTGGGTATCTCAGTTGCAGATGGATGCACCAAATATTCAAGTGCCACATTGACTCCCTGGGTATCTCAGTTGCAGATGGATGCACCAAATATTCAAGTGCCACACTGACTTTATACAAGCATCATTCTGACTTCATGAGTTTCTGAGTCACAGATTAGAGCAACATTTATTTAAGAGCTATACTTCAGGCTTCAAGGGCATCTCAGTTGGCCATTTATTTAAGTGCCAGCTCAATTTCTGTACTAACATTGGGTAAATATTTCATTATACCTAATTACTTATCAAGCAATGTCACTTCTTACCAAGATCTAAACACATCCATAATACTGGTTCAGATCCTTGTAATGCAGAATCTACAGTTGGCAGTAACTGTTCCATTTTGTTTGTAATGCCCCGCAGAATGACTCTCGGTACATTTACTTCCAATCATCACATGGGTCTTTATGGTCATCGGGAAATATTGCTTCCAATTGTACACTGCCATTTTCCCAATAATAAAATCTCCTAATTTCATCCAAACTGACCAGTTATTACCAAAGCATGATATTGATATTCCCTGTCCCAGAATGCATTAGGGGTCATCCGAGGTTATAGAATATGGTGAACATGGATTTGCACTACTGCCTGCTTTAATCGTCTTAGTCACGTACATTAGAGACAAAGTAGAGCTTCTGAAAATGGATCTACACCAGTACATCACTACAGACTACTTAACACGGTAAAACACTCGATTAGACCAATACGCTGAATTATTTCAAGTCAATTCCATGATTTTTCACAGAAGTGTTGGAATTTAACTATAATTTAGAAACAAAAGCTTATTCTTCCTACAGCTAATATATTGACAGTCCTTAAATTCGCTCACTTGAATACCACCTCTCTTATCAACAAGTCAATATCAAGGTCTTACAGACCAAACAAGAGCACCGCAATGTGGAGCAATATACACCCAAAGGTATGATCTTTGACCCCAATGTGTGACCTTGACCTTGTAGCTAGCCCTCCAGAACAGGCGCTCTGCACGTTGTCTCGATGTGGTGAACATTTGTGTCAAGTTTCTTTGAAATCCTTCAAGGGCATCAAGAGTTAAAGAGCGGACACGAAATTGCTAACAGACAGATTGATAGATGGACAGGCGGACACACCGACACCGGTGATATAACATAATACATTCCTTCAAGTGTATAAAAATACTCAAACATCCTGAACTGAATTCACATTCATCTTCTAGGTATACACATTCTGTGTAAAAGTCATTGAATTTAAGAGCACATAACTCTGGACATCATAAAACTGATCTGCTTATTCTAATTTCAGCCAGTTCAAACAGGAATAGTAAATTCAGAGTAAAAATGATTGGGTAGAAATTGTCTGTCAAATACCTGCCATCCAACTCAGGTCAGCTAAAAACAAGAAGAGATTGACATATACTGTATAGTCATTATTCCATGTTTCAGCTAATTTCTATATTTTGTAGGGATAATAATTTATAGATTTCTAATTGTTAAGATGAATTAAATGTAAATTCCACTTGTTCCAGTTCTACTGACACTTTCACCAAATTCATGAAATTTGTCCATCACCCAATTATAGATTTCATGGTATATCCCCAGAAAATTGCTTGATAATAAACGTTTCTGAGTTAATGAAAGCAATTGCCTTTTCTGAACAAAAGTGTATATTAATTGTTACTATTTTATATTACAGCAATAAAACTGGTGTCTACAAGTCTGAAATCGCAAAATCATTTCCCATAACCTTTTAAAAAGCTTTCCTATTAACCTATTGGTAATTAAATCCTGCACGCACAACAATTTAGTTGGTTGCATGTTCTGGTACTAACTGCAATTTTTAAATGTAGAAGATGCTGCAGACTGATTAAATTGATCAGATTTGGAATAAATAAAAATATCTCCAAGATCAAGATACAGTAAGACTTCTCTTTTATAAAAAAAATTTAATCATTCTTCTTCTACAGCATAACAAGCTGGAATAACGCATTTAGGACTTGCCCGTTCTCTAGCGGTGCGCAACAAGTCATTCATTTGTGCGGTATCTCTCAAGTGACTCTCCATTATAGAGACTAGAGAAGGCACTTTACGCTCAAATCGTCTCCAGACACGGAATGTTTGTATTGCGTTCATGAATCACACACAACCCCTACAGTCGTATGGGGAAAAATTTTACAATTGTTTACGATTACAAAAGCATTTTCCGATTACTGTTCAATCCATATTGTATTTCGCTTTAGACTCAATGGCGTAAAAAGAGAATTAACGCTGTCCATCTTTCTCGTCTGTAATTAGGTAGCTTCGAATCTGAAAAAATGCTTTTATGATCGTTATTATAGAGAGCCTGTGAAATACAATAACATGTTTCCAGTACCGAGATGGTATTTCAAAGGCGTATATTAAACGGCAATCAAATTCTATATCCCTGTATGGTAAAATCGAATCTCTTTAAGGTTTTCTAATACACTACCATCCTTTTAATCTAGGAATGTAAAACAGAAATGTTGCCTAGTAATTTTTATCAAGATTATACTGCTGCTCATTTCATTTTAGCTGTTCTGAAAGAATAAGGAATATCTAGAAAGATGCCTTTAATTATACTTTAAGATCCATTAATGTAAGTGTATTAAACTGAGTTATTTCAAACATTGTAAACGAACAATTCAAATATGTAAATCATTCATAAACTTTCAACAATATCACAATCTTATCTAGAAATATGTCAGATATGAAAAAATATGAAAATTATGCAAAAATATGAAAACTGAGTTCATTTTCTACATAAATATGATAAGAAATCTTGACCTACTAACCATACAGAAAAAAAATTAATGGGAAATTTAAGAGAATTCACTACAGACGTAACTAAAGTACTTTTAACCGTGTGAAATATCTTGCCCAATTCTATTTGACTCTAGGAATGAAACTAAGGACATCTCTGTAGGAATCAAATCTAAGACTGATGTGGACCATCTATATACAAGATTATGATTGTTCAATACTTTATATTTGAGTTATGTCCACAATACTGTCTACAAGACTGACAAACATCAAGACTTAGTGTACTATTCTCAATGAATGTAAGAAATTGATTTTAACAAGGAGTGCAATACAACTTCTCCCCAGGACTCAGAGGTTGTTTATGAAATAAAATCTGTGAAAAGATCCACCCAACCAAGTAACACAACAGTATCGGTTTGATTGAGCCTGCCCATGAGAGGTAATGAAATGTACAACACCCTCACGTGCTCTAGCATCAGCGTATGATGAGTTCTATGACAGTTAAATGAACCCAAAGGACTAAAACAGACACAACATCTTTTGTCAACTCGTCAAGAGCATTATGCTAACCCATGGATTGCAGTAAAGATCTCTCAATGCACAGACATGTACCTTCTGAGCTAACTGGGTAGGAGCTAGACACCTCAACACAAAGGCACAAATAGCTTTACTGAAACTGAGTTACAGACTTCAGTATATTATAAGAACACGAACATTTCAGATACCAGCCATTTGTAAAATCAAATATCCAGCAGATACCATGAAGTCCCCTGATGTGGTACACTTGCCGGAACTGTAACAGAACTGTTTCATTATAGGGAGGATCAAACCAATTACCAGTCTACTCCGAGCTTGCTTACCTAATTACATCTTTCAGCGTTAGTATGCATTTATCTTCAAAGCAGACGCATAAATCAGATATCAAATATTGACCTAAATTAAAACATGACTATGTTATTTGCAGAACAGCTCATTTTACTTTCCCCAATGAATGGTGAAATCATATTTTTCCTCTTTGATCATAAATTTTTCATTCATAAAATTGCCCATTAAAATACAAATCGGATGTTAGTGAATGAAACACATATTGGAATGTTATCGTTTATAAAACTCCCTTTAGCCCATATTTGGAAAATATTTTTTCAAGTGTTTATAGATGCAAACCATAAACGTCTGCTTTTATAGTCTAAAGCCAAATACATTCAACAATAAATTCAAATTTTCAGCCATTATGTTATTGATTTGTGCACATAGATCCCTGACCACAGAACACCGACAGTCACGCCTTACCTATTAAAAATGTAATAAAATTTACATAACCATAATATGGTAGGACTGTATGAATATATCACGAAAATATGTATAGATTACATTCATAAATAACTTGAAGTTACTGAAAAGCTTTGAAGTGGTTTCCGGGGTATAAGAGTCATACACCTTTTCCCATAAAAACTAATGGTCCGCCATTCAACGTTTTTCTATCACTAAAACAATGTCGAGACCACAAGCTGTGCAATAATTAATATTTTATGGCACTATAGCTATATTATGCAGCAATAACACAACAGGAAGGTGATAATTATAATTATTTGTGGTCACTTTGATAGTTATACTGATTTTGGGTGGTCTGATCATTATTTCGTCGAATCGTTTTTTGCGGGCTCGAAACTCTCGAGACAGACCCAAACAAGACATTTATAGACAGTGTTAGATTTTTCTGGTTCATATTATCGTTTGATCTGCCAGCTCAGTGTCAGCCAGTGAAATTTGACTTTCCTTCACAGCCAAACTAAAAAAGCACACTTCAAGGCCATTTCTGCAGCCAATTTTGTTATCTAAATGCTTGGAGCCGTGTCTCAGACCCCGGTAGATCAATCAGAACTTTTATGATATCGCACTATCAGACAATTTGCCTTTAGATGACACGTATTTTGGAGGGAAGATGATGCTTTTAATATTTTTGTCTATTCAGACACATTAGGCACATGTAAATCACCAACACGATCTAGACGTAAAACCTATATGATATATGGAAAACTCCAATCAAAATGTTTTCCGTCAGATATATCAGGCAATTCTGTCTTGAATTATTCAGTCCATTTACACTTGATACAAACATAGAGATGTCTGGGAATGACTATGTCAAATTCTTTTGTTATCTAAGAAGTGGCAAGTCATATGGCCGTAATATATTGGATTTTACTCCAACAAGGGAGGTAACAAGTGCAAGACTATACCAAGACTGCTCATTTAAAGCTTGCATGAGTTATCTTTCTTGGAATACTTTATTCTGCTGATCCTGTCCCAATACAATAGGAATTTTATTCGCCCTATGAAACCTATTACAGAGAGAAAAAGATCAAAGGGATATTATATCAGATAATGTAAATATCTTGCAATTGCAGACAAATATTTTACACATATTTAAGCTAATGGGACCTTTGTACCAGTTGGCAGAAACATTTCATTTGCATGAAACTTGAATCCCATTCAAATCCAACTATTAAGTGACCCCTTAGATTACATGTCAACACACAACAATTGGCAATTATTAAAGAATAATATCAAAATACAGGTGGCATATTGTGATTATCAGTTCAAAAAAGTGAGACAAGTTTTTCCAAAACAAGGAACAAGATTCAATCGGCAAGTATGAAAATTACTAGTGCTGTGTTATGTTTCGGCAAGTTCTATACAATTACTAAGAGTCGCAATAACATTAAAAATACCAAACGAGCAACGGCGTATGTAAAACAAATTTAAAACAGAAAAATATGTGAAATTTTATTTTTACCATTTCAGTATCAAAATCACTAGAACTATAAAGTCTTCAACAGAACAAGTAAACTTTCAGAACTGTGACATGTTCTTTACTCCCCTGCATTATTAAAGTTACTTAAGATTTAACAAAATGACTGTAAAAGGTAATCAGAATGTTACATTAAGCTTTTCAGTATTAATCCTAATCTTAAACATCTTGAAGTATTTCTCAACAATAAAATAATTTTTTGTTATAACAAACCTATTTACTTCAAATCCACTTGAAAAAGCATAAAATCTTCAATATTACCATCAATTACACTTGACAAATCCACTACAGGCCACTCATGTTCATTTTCGCTATATAGCGACAGGATTATAAATTCTGTTGAAACTGTAATAATAGATCCAGATTTTTTTCACAAATCATAAATCTTATCTAAATGGTTATTTCATACAACTAAACAGGTACAAACCATCCAAATAGCCACTAAAACAGGCTAAACTCTAGATAATTACGATTTTTGCTAGTTTTACATTTAAGCAGATCTGCGATAACGTTGTGTAAATTGCGGCAGCGAAAATTAAGACATCTAAGGTTAAAATCAAACAATACAAATAAATATTATCATGATAAAGATTTCATTGAAAATACACTTTGATCTCTGATGTACAGAAAATATTTCATGATAGATATAAAAGGAATACCAAGCAGTTTTTTTGTAACATTAAACAAACTGAATTTTACAGCAGTCCTGATTGGAGATCAATTTCATGTTTAGGCCAAACAAAGTATACTGTTTTCAAATCTGGGTTTACGTGACATGCTGTAATTGCAAACCAGAAGGTTTAAAAAAAAGTTGAAAGATTACAAAATGCCCTTCTCAATAAAATTTAAAGGAATTTTTATTGGGATTAAGTGTTTCATTGACTCAAGCAAATTTCTTTGAGATAAGAATATTGTTTCCACACATAAAACTATGACAAATTTCACTAGAACAAGCAACAGTTCCACATTTGAAAATGATGCTGGCAAATTTCATGAGATGAGCAACGTTCCACACTGTGAAAAGACTGGGCAAAATGCAATGTTTAAATGCCGAGAGCAGATTCTAGTAAATTTCTTCAAGATGGGCAATGATACCACACTGAAAAGTAATTCTGGCGAAGTTTATAGAGATATAAGCAATGTTTCCACACCGAGAATTTATTCTGGAAAATTTCATTGAGATAAGCAATGTTTCCACACTCAGAATGGATTCTGGAAAATTTCACTGAAGTAAGCAATATTTTCAAACTGAGAATGGAATCTTGCAAATTTCGTTGAGATAAGCAATGTTTCCACACTGAGAATGGATTCTGGCAAATTTCATTGAGATAAGCGATGTTTCCACACTAAGAATGGATTCTGGCAAACATCACTGATGTAAGCAATGTTTCCACACTGAGAATGGATTCTGGCAAATTTCATTAAGCAGTTTCCACACTGAGAATGGATTTTGGCAAATCAATGTTTCCACACTGAGAATGGATTTTGGCAAATATCACCGAAGTAAACAATGTTTCCACACTGAGAAGGGATTCTGGAAAATATCACCGAAGAAAGAAATGTTCCCCTTCTGGTCAGTGATTCTGACAACTGATATAATTCCAAAAAATCATTTTGGGAGTATGCTTACATGCAATTCTGGCAACTCCAAGCCCCTGATTCTGGCAAAGCTCATCATAATAGTAACAGATTGCCAGCAAGGGAATAAGTATAAATTATTGCAACTGAACATGCCATATTGCACAGTGCGTGCTGTATACACTTTCTTTCTTTGTACATGCCCAAGACTGAACTTTTTATTTTCTCTTTTAAAACTGAACAGTAAAACAATGATTTTTTTCCTGAGGTCTACAAGATGACACTACTGAAACAATAATATGGGGTCATATTGATCATGTGATAGTTTAATTATAGGTCTGAGGGAGCTAATGACTGATCCCTATCAGAACATTATCTGATCCCGCTCATCAAAAACCTGAATCATCCCTCCAATGTCCTTACAGGGTGGTTAACATCTCTATTTGAATTTTGTGCTCCCAACTCATCTCCTTATATACACTCTAAAATAAACATAGGAAGAGCCAGGCACAAGGAGAGCCAAACAGTACATGAATGGTAGGGAAAACAGGACGTGGTTACAGTGATATGTATTAACCCTTACCCGCCTAAATTTCTTTAATGAACTTGTCCATTTTTCAATTCAGACAGTACCATAAACAGTTAAAAGGGATGATTACCAAAAAGGTACTGACTGAATGGCAAACAGTGCAGATCATGATCAGACTGCACGGATTTGCAGGCTGATCATAATCTACACTGGTCGCAAAGGCAGAATCAATAAGGGTAAGCATGAAATATAAAATGACACAGTGTTCTAAAAAGTCTTTCCAATAATTTGCCAATTATTTCTCATTAAAAGCCCTCCTAGTCAAACTTACAGTGCCCATTTCAGAAATCTCTGCCACTTTCTTGTATCTGTTTTATTTGAGAACAGTGGAGGATGCCAGATGTTTGTTCTCTAAGATGTTATTTAACCATTTACTCTTCCTATAAACACAATCAAATTCACTGTCATTCAACTACAGTGATGAACTGCACAGCCAAAATTGTCCTTAGGAATGGGGAGATAACTACACTTGACCAAATCTTGCAATCACTAGAGTGCCTATCAGGAACAGTAATAAAAGTAATTCATTTTGAATAAAAACACATCAGCTGTTCTTGTTTGACGAATAACTGAACCCTGTTTTCAAAATTGCATGTAATACTAATTGTCAACAATTCATGTAAGAACAAGTCTAAGCATTTAAAAACCATCAGTTTCATTTCTATTATTCTTTTAGCAGATTGTAATACATGCACAAAACATACAAACCTCTGAGGCGAAAGTTTAATTCTTAATCCCGTCTTAAAGTTTTTCTAAGATAGTATCAGTGTAAAAATCCATCAAAGTGAATATGTCACACTCATTATACAAGTTTTCACAAACTACTAAACAAAAGTGTTTCTTTACCCTTTAATCCATGTTTCAAATAAAGCACACACTTATATCCAGATCGTTGCAATATTGGAGAAATAATCCTAGTGTTTTTACACCATATCGGGAACTAGAAATACAAAACGCTCTTCGTCTACCAAATTTTAACCAATACAATAATAAGCGACCACGTAAAGAAATAAAACCCTTTAATACTACATTATAACGGCTATTTACCATATACCCGGCTCGGATATTTACCACATACCCAGCACGATTCTGTAACATCACTATAGCCATACACGTCTCATTTTTTTGACATTTCATGAATTAAATTAACACTCAATGGTTTTCTGTTAATACAAGTGGCTCCTACTTCAACTTATGTATTTTTTATATTACCTCAAGACCTGCCATGTTTTCAAGTGAAGAAAACAGATGTATTCATGTTTTACTAATTAATGTACGATAGCCATTATTTGAGCCGTGCCATGGGAAAACCAACATAGTGGCTTTGCGACCAGCATGGATCCAGACCAGCCTGCGCATCCGCGCAGTCTGGTCAGGATCCATGCTGTTCGCTAACAGTTTCTTTAATTGCAATAGGCTTTGAAAGCGAACAGCATGGATCCTGACCAGACTGCGCGGATGCGCAGGCTGGTCTGGATCCATACTGGTCGCAAAGCCACTATGTTGGTTTTCTCATGGCACGGCTCATTTCTGTGCGAGACTGCTATTTTAACAGAATTTAATGTAGGCTTATTGGAAACAAAAATAATAGACATATCAAGGTTTTTTTTACATCTTAGAATAAAGACTTCAAAGAAAGGAATTATTTTAGGAGTTTCTTTTCAAATGCTGATGCTGCCCGATGGTCATTGCTTTATTCAAAAACACTTTTTACTGTATGATCAACTGTCTGATTGTCTATAAATTTCTTACCTGTGCAAACTTGTTCATCAGAATTATAATGTCAACTGCTTACTAAAATTATCCAGCTGGTCTCTTTTCATCAAAGATTAATTGTCAGCTCTTAAGTTTCTGGTCACTTTCCTTCCTCCACTTATTCTTATAGTTCTTCCTCACTAACCTCTATAAGGTACTGTTATACTTGTTAATAATGTAACACCTAGCTAAAAGTTCCATGAGGATTTGTTTGCTCAGGACACAATGTACAATGACATTGTGTCTTTTTGTTCTCTTTTCCTGGTCCTGCTCCTATTTCTTAAATGTTTTCTAGCTTTCTGCTTTTAAGACATAAGGGAACCAAGATGAGAGTTAAGGTGGCAGTGTATGATATAGGATCATTCCAGTTACCTTCAAATAAAGCGTTCATAGAACAACTGGTTTTCAATGTTTGTATGCAGATGTATTAACTGGGTATCAAAATATGTAATATCAAATGTCGGAACATCAAAATATTTGAACCAAAAGTCAAATGTCTGCGGCTGAACAAGATTTATGTCTGAATGTATAATTTATTACCTATGTACCTAGGGAATATGATATAAGATATAACAAGACCGCCACTGACTCATACAGAAATATGATCATGTTAAAGTTTGTCAATAATTCATCCTTCAAAAATTGAAAACCTGAGGAAGAAAGATAAGAGATTACAAAAAAAACATGGCTGACAATGGACACCATGGGTTGTTTTTGTTGCCAGATTGATATTTTTACATGCCACCAACATAGCACTTACTCTTGCTGGCACTAGACTTGCACAGTCTATCAAGATTAAACATTTCCTATTTGCGGTATCTTTTAATCCTTACCCTGCTAAATTTCTATAATGAACTTGTCCATCTTTCAATTTGGACAGTATCATTAACTGTTAAAAGAGGTGCTTACCAAAAAGATAGTGACTGAATGGCGAACAGTGCAGATCATTATCAGACTGTGCAGGCTGATCATGATCTACACTGGTCGCAAAGGCAGAATCAATCGTGTCCCGCATGAAAATCTTGTGAAATTTCTTTAAAACTCAATAAAATGTGTATCATGATCACACCAAAACCTGCTGCGGAATCAATATAAAATCTGAATCTACAACTGTAAAAAAAAGAAACAACCTCAAACATCAACCTGCATGAAGAGCAAAAAACTCGAAACATGAAATAACAAATTACCAACATTAAAGCTAATATAATAAATGTAAATCTTAAAGAACTGGCTCTCCACAAAAAACATGATCATTATCTCTTTTAAAGAAAAAAAAAAACAAGATGAAACAGACAAGGCGAAAGGCTAATACAAAAACAGCACCTAACACATGGCAAATTCCATCAAAGTATTGCTGGCTTCCTCAAAACAACCAACATCTTCATGGTTCAGTGGGAACATGATAAAAATCTACCTCCTTTACTGAAGATTCATCAAGTTCAGAGTCAGACATCTACCTCCAAAAAGAAGATTCATCAAGTTCAATGTCATTTTATCAATTTTGAGAGACATGAGGTTTGTTGAAATCACTTGATCAAATAATATTGGCAAATGAAGTAACATTTTATCCTAATTAAAAATCTTGCACTGCTGGTTTCGAGCAGGTAAAAATCTCGAAGATTGAGATCTGAAATTTGTAAACTGAAGGGGGGATGTTTTGTGAGTATCTCATAAAATGTTATCTCAAACATAAAAAAATTGGTAAAACATCATGAACATATTGGTGCAATGTTGATAAGAACTTTGACAAATGTTCCGCGAATCTCCCCGATTACCGGTCACCTGTTCTTGGAATTATATGCTTCAAAAAACTATTTAAAAATCCCCAGTTAATAGCCAATAAATGCAACCTTATTTCATGAACCAAGCATCATAAAGAGAATACTTATTACTAACTTCTGATGACATTTAAATAACCTAACATAAGCAAAATTTCTAATTACACCAAAACTTTCATTTTCTAATAATTATGGCATTTAAAAACATCAAACAGTATCCCAGTGGTACCCGTAAGGCTTAATTATGTTACGGAAAGATTGATCAAGTCACTTTAGACATAAAAGTAGGTACAGTGTTGTAAAGAAAAGAGCCAGATTGTATTATTACTATACATTCTAACATGGCTCGATTTGATTTCCAGTTAAACAAAGAAGAAAATCAACCTCTGTATATTCTGCAATAAATAACGGTTGACGTGCGGTAAGAGAACATTATGACGTCAATTATGACATCAAACTGCCGCATGACGTCCGATACATGACTCCTCGCATAAATGAAGTCTAGTATAATATTTATTAAAATATATCAATGAGCATGTCAGAATGAAAACAATCAAGGCCTTCTTATGATTTATCGTCTAATTAACCACGGTTCATCGTTCAGATGCTTCAGTATTTAACCACTCGGGCTAATGCCCTCGTGGTTCAATTCTTACGCATCTAAACTCTGAACCGTGGTAAATCAGATGATAAACAACGCGAAGGCCTTGATTATTTGTTAATTCTAATATGCTTTGCTCTGTTAAAACACTCTTCCGCTAGAATGACGTCATGTTAACATGCGGTGACGTCACTGTTTTTGTTACGACCAAGAAAGAGCACTACTGTATTTTGTCTACTGTTTTAGATTGAGGGTATATTAGAATCGAAATAATTTATAGCAAAACCATGTTTTAATATTTTCACTCGGGCGGTACTACGTCATACAAATAATTTCACATGGGCTGTGCCCTCATGAAATTATTGAGCCCGACGTATAACTGCCTATCATGCATAAATAGTGTTAAAACACTCTTTTGCTATAAATTATTTCTTAACTATATATATTTTATCATTTTCATCAATGCCATGTCATTTCTTGGCAAAACACAAATTTGTCATGTATTTTGTAATAATACAGCTGTTATTCAGATGACCTTCTCACCAGCAGTTTTCTCTTTACCCAAAGGTCAAGGATTTAAATACCCATGAGAGAGGAAATTTCTCTTCAACATATTACAAATAAGAGGTTTAAACTAAATTTCTCACCTGATATGTGGACCATTTGCTGAACCAATTTTTCTTGAAGACTGTGGCGGAAGATTGACAGATCCAATTAAATTTGGTATGTTAGTGGGGACAGTAGACTTGCACTGGGCCTGCTGAATACTCTGTACCATACTAACTGCTTCCTGTTTTAATTGGGTCACGTGTGTATCACACACTTCACAACTTCCAACATGTGAAAATCTATATCCATTCTCTGGTACTTGTAACTTGTCTTTGAAACTTTCTATTGAATCTACTGGCTGAAAACAGAAAAAGTATAATTGTTTAAATGGTTCAGTAATAGAACTGCCTGAATATGACCTTTAAAGATTTTTTTGATATAAAAGTAAAAGCTCTGTTTAGGTATTAAGAACACAAATTATATAAGTCAAAGAAATTACTATTTTTCTTGCTATCTCCTTTAAAATAGTATACAGCTTTATATTCCTGACAGCGTGGCTGGACTGGATACCACCCTGTATCCAGATAAACATGCTAATTCACTGTCAGCTTTCAGAATTTTTTTTTATTTAAATTCCATTTTTATATACCCTTTTTTGAAGTTCCACCAAAGTATTGTGTCTAAACTATCACTAAAACTATACTAAATATGGCATAATTGAGTAAATTAACTATCTAAAAAATTCTTTGTTCTCTTAGCCAGTCAATTTTATACTCCATTATAACTCTACAATAAATCACAGAACTGCAGGAAAATCTATATGAGAAGTATCACATTTACTTAGAACATCATATCCTGTTCTAATCCTGTTGTATTTCTGTCTGTGAATGTAACACAATGCAACATGATAAGCAATAAACATAAATCATTCATGAGAAGTTAACACCTTTTTGAAACCAAATGGTTTTATAAAATTCAAACAAAGGCATACTCATATTTAAACAGTGTCATAAAAGAGATGTGCTTCAACAGTTAGGGTGAAGCTATGTTCATAGGGTCAGAAAAGCGTTTACTTTTGAAGGTCAGCAAAAGGGTTAAGACTCAATATCCGAAGAAGCGAGTCTAAATACGCAGTACGACAATGTGACGGAAGTGCATTTTAAGACCTCGAAAAGCTACTTATAATCATCTGAACAAATTCTGTCTTACTAATACTGTCAATATACATACAGACAGACAAACTTTAGCACATACATTTAATTTAATGCTCATATAATGCCTATTATGGAAAGAAAATTGAGCTGTAAGCGCTCTTCAATATCTGTGTACGGGTAATTTGAATCTCTCTTTCCTGTATAATCAGCGGAAAACAATGGGAAAAGAATTGCCTTGCCCTTTTTTATTTGAACAATTGCGCTCTGCACGTAACTGTCAATGAACATGCGAGAACTTATGAAAAATTGATTAAGTCAACAATCCTATATACATAGCAATACAAGAATATTTGATCTTGTACTGGTATCACTCTAACTTGTATGTTAGTCCCAGCATTAAATTACCTAATGGTTTCTGTCAAACATTTTTATAGTATAGAAAGAATGTTATCTCTAAGAGTTGATTGATTGGTAAATATTGAGTATGTTTGCACAATAGCTGTTAAGTTTGTCAGCCCTTGCACTAGAGTAAAGTTTTTGTATGCATGATAGTTGTTATTTGGTCAGCACTAAAATGTAAGCGCTTGCACAAAGGTATAGCATGTTTGAACGATAGCTGTTAATTTGGTCAGCTGTTAATTTGGTTAGCACTGATGTACCAACGTTTAGCATGTTTGCATGATAACTGATAATTTGGTCAGCACTTGTACATAGCATGTTTGCAAGATAACTGTAAATTTGGTCAGTGCTTGTACCAAATTGTGGCATGTTTGCAAGATAGCTCTTAATTTGGTCAATGCTTGTACCAAAGTATAGCATGTTTGCATGTTAGCTGTTAATTTGGTCAGCACTTGTACCAAAGTATAGCATGTTAGCTGTTAATTTGGCCAGCACTTGTACCAAAGTATAGCACGTTAGCTGTTAATTTGTTCAGCACTTGTACCAAAGTATAGCATGTTTGATTCACAGCAGCTGTTAATTTGGTCAGCCCTTGTACCAATGTATGATAGCTGTTAATTTGGTCAGTGCTTGCACCAAAGTATAGCATGTTTGCAAGATAGCTGTTAATTTTGTCAGTGCTTGTACCATGATCATTGTTAATTTGGTAAACACTTGTACCAAAGTATAGCATGCTTGAATTACAGTTAAGTTAATGGCTAGCACTTAAGCCAGGGTACAGCATATATTTACACAACTGCTGTTAAGTTGGCCAGCACTCATACACATCACATTTACATAATAATTGCTAAGTTGACTAGTGATACAATTGGTTCAGCATAGTTGTACAGTTGCTGTTATGTTTCGTAGCGCTCATACATGTGTACAACATAATTACACAATTACTGTCAAGTTGGCTATCGTTCACACAAAGGTACAGAATATTTACAAAATTGTTGTCAAGTTGGCTTGTGCTCATACACAGGTACAGCATGTTTACACGATTGCTTTTAAGTTGGCTTAAGCGTTCATATACAGATACAGCATATATAAACTATTGCTGTTAAGTTGGCTAGCGCTCGTATACAGATACAGCATATTTACACAACTGATGTTAGGTTGGCTAGCGCTCGTATACAGATACAGCATATTTACACAACTGATGTTAGGTTGGCTAGCGCTCGTATACAGATACAGCATATTTACACAACTGATGTTAGGTTGGCTAGCGCTCGTATACAGATACAGCATATTTACACAACTGATGTTAGGTTGGCTAGCGCTCGTATACAGATACAGAAAACAATTGATGTTAGGTTGGCTAGCGCTCGTATACAGATACAGAAAACAACTGATGTTAGGTTGGCTAGCGCTCGTATACAGATACAGAAAACAACTGATGTTAGGTTGGCTAGCGCTCGTATACAGATACAGAAAACAACTGATGTTAGGTTGGCTAGCGCTCGTATACAGATACAGAAAACAACTGATGTTAGGTTGGCTAGCGCTCGTATACAGATACAGAAAACAACTGATGTTAGGTTGGCTAGCGCTCGTATACAGATACAGAAAACAACTGATGTTAGGTTGGCTAGCGCTCGTATACAGATACAGAAAACAACTGATGTTAGGTTGGCTAGCGCTCGTATACAGATACAGAAAACAACTGATGTTAGGTTGGCTAGCGCTCGTATACAGATACAGAAAACAACTGATGTTAGGTTGGCTAGCGCTCGTATACAGATACAGAAAACAACTGATGTTAGGTTGGCTAGCGCTCGTATACAGATTCAGAAAACAACTGATGTTAAGTTGGCTAGCGCTCGTATACAGATACAGAAAACAACTGATGTTAAGTTGGCTAGCGCTCATATACAGATACAGAAAACAATTGATGTTAAGTTGGCTAGCACTTGTACAGCCTATAAACCTGATCATTATCTTGTTGCTTATACTACTGCTGTTAAGTGTGCTCAGATTTCTTAATACAGTGCAACTTGTTTGTATGATTTAGCTGGGTTGTGCTCAAACCAGAGTCTAGCTTGTTACTGCTGCATAGTCACTAAGTAAGCTGATACTCTAACCATGGTATGAACTAAGTGCACTCGGACAGACTGCAAACCTAGCAGCACTATCACTGCAGTTACCCAGGTAAGAAAGATAATTCCTTTTGTAAGAGAAAAAAGAGAGAAGTTTTTTTTTTAAGCTGACCAACAATGGCAGGTTAAAATAAGTTTAAAGTTAAAATGTATTTAATTTATTAAATTCTTTCTTCAGAGAAGGGAAATCAAATTTCTATTTCCTAAAATGAAAAAACAAGAGCTGTCTCCATAGGATGACACATGCCCCCGATGGCACTTTGAATGAATAGTTATGGCCGATGTTAGAGTTTAGGACCTTTGACCTACGGAGCTGGGTCTTGCGCGCGACACGTCGTCTTACTGTTTCACACATTCATGCGTAGTTATTTTAAAATCCATGCATGAATGACAATGATATGGACCGGACACGCCCATCAATGCACTATCATGAAAAATGACCTTTAATGTCTAAGTGTGACCTTGACCTTTGAGCTACGGACCTGGGTCTTGCGCGTGACACGTCGTCTTACTGTGGTACACATTCATGCCAAGTTATTTGAAAATCCATCCATCGATGACAAAGATATGGACCGGACACGCCCATCAATGCACTATCCTTTAACGTCTAAGTGTGACCTTGACCTTTGAGCTACGGACCTGGGTCTTGCGCGCGACACGTCGTCTTACTGTGGTACACATTCATGCCAAGTTATTTGAAAATCCATCCATCGATGACAAAGATGTGGACCGGACACGCCCATCAATGCATTATCCTTTAATGTCTAAGTGTGACCTTGACCTTTGAGCTACGGGCCTGGGTCTTGCGCGCGACACGTCGTCTTACTGTGGTACACATTCATGCTAAGTTATTTGAAAATCCATCCATCGATGACAAAGATATGGACCGGACACGAAAATTGCGGACAGACTGACAGACCGACAGACGGTTCAAAAACTATATGCCTCCCTTCGGGGGCATAAAAAATGATGTCAGACATTATTAACAAAAAGATATTTCAATGGATATGACAATTTTGCAAATAACATTTAATGATACCTAAGAAGAAGGCTATCAAGTTACCACATAAGGTATTAAAATGATTAAATTTACATAATTGCACTTATGAAGATATAACTATTGAGATAATCTGTACTATCAGATAAAGAATTACATATTTCATTAAATAAAATGCAATGCATTAATGTGATAAATATGAATATCAATGAGAGTAATCTCAAGGAATGTTTTACAATATATGGTTCTTGCTTTATGACAAATTTTCAAAATTCCAAGTCACCAGCATTGATCACAATTCTTTAACAAAAACACATAAAAATAAACATTTTGTTTATGGTTTGAAAAATAAAAGAGGACAAAAACAGAGAAAAAACTGTAAAACTGTAAGAATTGTAATTATGTAGATCCTTGGCATTAATCATACTTTTCTACTTTTTTTTCGATCTTGACATATTAAGTGGCTTAAAATATGAATCATATCTTAGTTAATGAAGAATAAAATGTTTTATACCTACATTTTCTTAATCACTGTTAATCATTTATAATCCAAAAGATTTAACTTTTTCACACACTATAATAATAATCCCTTACATTCAGGTAATTCTCACAGCAGAGATTACAATCACATTACATACTTTTTGCCACAAAAAAGTCAGAAAGTTTTCAGTAACTCCCCTTGTACTTCAATTCCACCTCATAACCTCTTACAATCTTTTTTATGACCTATCCTCAATACAGTATAACTAAAGTACTCTCTGTTTAACAGTTCTAACATGAAATAATCTTAAATTCCAAAGCTGATGTTGTTTTTTCTGTCTTTATAGAAGGGTGTCGAATATGATCCAGTTTCAAAAGATATGGAGTAATTAATACTAATCCAGGTATAATGACCACGGCTGTCCCGAGTCGGTAAACAACATATCCAACAATAGAATTTTCCCTAAATGTTTTTACAGTAGCAAGCTGTTGTATTTCAAATATTTACATTTTCAACTTGTCGAGGACTCTCTCAAACAGAGTTAATCCTCTTACGTCCTCTTTATGTCCACTCTGTCCACTCTTACGCCAATATTTGTCCACTTTTCTCACACTAATACTGTAATGAAAACTTTCACGGAATAGCGTTTATGGTTTACGAGATTGAAATGTTAGTTCAGTCACCAGTACAGATTAAGACTATTATAGTTAAACAAATATGGACATCTTTAGTTTGTTCTACTGATAGCGTTAAGCCTTCGTGTCTTGTTAACATCACAAAATTGCGCTGACTTGTTATATTTTCTGAACTTTTCTTACAATTAAATATGCAACTTTAACTGCAGAACTGAATTGTTTTGCAATGATTAAATTGTTGATTTTTAAAATGAATTTCTGCTCAAATATACATCAGTCTCAATAATAGCACCCCCACCACATATACCTCACACTCTCACCTCACATACTCACTTCTATATTTAATTATTTACCATTAAAAAGGTAAATTTAAATTTGTAATAACTGACTTACATTACAATTCACTTTTCAGTAAAGTAGTAAAGTCTTTAAGAATGTAATGAAATAGCCTTGTAACTAAAGCTAGCTATAATATCACTAACATATCTATGACTTATAAATTTTTTCTTCATGACCATATTTCCCTCAATAAGCACTTACAATGCCCACTAAACTCAAAAGGGACAGCATAGATCTATGGATGATGCGGTAATAAGTTTAATCCCCTGGTGAGACAGATGTTCTCCGTGACAATTTATTTGATGAAAGATAAGGTGTCTAAAGTCATTTGTCCTTCACCTCTGATCTATTCCAAGATGTTGGAATTACTTGCACAAAACAGGTTTGTAGTATGTATTACAGTATCCCAGAACACTCAGGTTAGTTTAACTGTCTGCTAAAACATTACTCAAATATTTGATAAAATTGGCAGCCATTATTTTTTTCCATGGCAAAATTAAATAAAATTGCAGAATTATTAAGTTTCTAGACATTTATTTGAACTTCTGCAAAATAATTTCTCTACCTTTTCCAGTTTATAATCAATCAAATTACCATGTTTTACATCTAAACACAAGAAATACTAGAAAATAATCTATCTAAAAGGTGATTCTGCTAATTATAGAATTCACAGTATTAAAATGATGTCATAAACACACTAAAATGGCTGCTTCCATGACCAGACATGTGCCATATCTATTTTTATAGTGGTCCAATTTAAAAATTCTTTCATCATCATGAAAGATCTGTTGATGGCTTTCATATGAAATCAACTTATTTGAGGCATTCCTTGAGGTTTAACTACAATAAACTACCGAGATCTGTTACAAGACAGCATCATGGGCTTACATGCAAATGGTGACTTTAGTTCAAAGGGAGAGAACTCATGACAGCTTTCATCTTTACAGGAAAACAATGTGGTAAAAAACAATAAATATATATTTAGCATAGCACATACACAATGGTCACTGGGGACTGTCCAGTCTATCATCATCCGGCCATTTATTAGAATAAATACACGGGGCTCCACAATTTGCAGCAAAAAGTGGGTTGAACATTACATATTGAAGACATGATAAGAAATTTACATTAATCAAGGTTAATAATGCAGTCACACACATTCAAATTAATTCAGGAATTTAATACATTACAAATTAAATGCTTACTCATCGTGTAAATAACTTGCATTAACACCAATTCCTGATAAACTATTGCAATTTCAGATAACCATTTCAACCAGCCATCTGACAGGCTTACAAAATGACCAAAACATTAATAAAATGTTAAGGCAAGACTTAAAACAAGCCATTAGTTTGTCATTTATCATGCTATGTCCACTTATGGACTGACCATTGAAGAAATGTATATAAACCTCACATACTGATAAGGAAGGTTAAACTGACCTCCTGGACATTCTACTTTAAAACTTTTAATGCTCTAAATACATATAACATTACTGGTCAGAGATTAATTTTCATGAATTTGTGCATTTAAATCCCTGTTCCGAATTATCTTACCTACAAAAATTTAACAGGAATCAACAATGTCATGTTCCAATGGAAACACCATTTTGATTGAAATTACAGTTTTATGCCAATGGAATAACACTAAAAACAGTAAAAAAGTGACTATTTCATAATTTCTTTAATTCAATTGCTGCGTAGCACTGTAAGACCTGATATGAAACAAATTACTTCATACATTTATGGAATTATCTGACCATATTAAATCAACAATAGTGAACTATTGAACTAATTATTGAAATATTCTCTCATTTTAATTAACAACCTGTCACCAATTAGCCCCAAGTAAACAACAGCTGCCCTGATGAAACAGGTCACTTTCTTTTATATACCATACCTGTAATTATATAAAGCAAATAAAATGTACAATTAATAACCTTCTGATAATACATTAGTTTGTCACAGCATGTTTGCTGGATTTTTTTGTCGGAACTGCCTGAAAAATATTACGCAGTACAACTTGAAATGACACTGATGTATTGTTCTTTATAAGAACATATGAGCCGTGCCATGGGAAAACCAACATAGTGGGTGTGCGACCAGCATGGATCCAGACCAGCCTGCGCATCCGCGCAGTCTGGTCAGGCTCCATGCTGTTCGCTTTTAAAGCCTATTGGAATTGGAGAAACTGTTAGCGAACAGCATGGATCCTGACCAGACTGCGCAGATGCCCAGGCTGGTCTGGATCCATGCTGGTCGCACACCCACTATGTTGGTTTTCCCATGGCACGGCTCATATATGAATTAAAAGCCTTTATCACTCTGGAGGTATGGTTGAAGCACTGCTCACTTTGAATCATGTTATATATCGTTGGTCTGATCATTTGGAAAGGACCATTTTTGCGCAAACATTTTTAAGTCATTTTCGAAAAAAGTAAAGTGTTCCCGCATCTTTTGCAAAGACATCGAATACATTATAGCCAATCGCAAAGGTCAAATATTGTCATGTAAGGAAAGGACGTATAATGAATTTCATCAAGGTGCGAAAAAGACGTATTTGCAATGAAAACACTCAAATATGCATAAATAACATATTTGAGTGTTTGTTAAAATAAAATGCAATAAATGAAGCTTTTTTTAAATTCTTTTAAATCATATTCATGCAGCGGAATGGTATGGTTTTTAAGATAGGTTTTTTGTGTCTCCTGAAAAATTAGCATTTTGCAAGTACATCATTTTCACTGATGCCGACGATATGTAGTAGCCTCAGGATGTACTTTAAGTCTGTACAAGTCTGTAAAAAAATTATATTCTGTTCCCTTCTTTTAGAAAAGTTCCCTCACCATTACTTACTTTGAAAGACTATGCCATCCAGCTTACTTGCAGAAATGTTGGTTACTGTATCCCGGTGCTTATTACCAAGTCTTGAATTAAACACCAGGAGAGTCAATCAGGCTCAAATTCAAACAACCAATGTTGAGAGTCATGGCTGACCATTATAGCTTTCCTTTGTTACTACAATATTTCTCAAATAAATAACATAACAAGATTGCCAATCAGTATCTTCAAGCCAAACAATTTATAGAGCAAAAATTGTCTTGTTCTGACACATGCCAGTATTGCCTATTACAATGGCAGTAGCATCAGAAGCATGTCCTGTATTACTGGCTGCTTGTTTATCTTTAATAATCCTACTGTCAAATATATGAGAGATGAGTGAATATAGATCCAAGGTTCATCACAGAATCGATCAGTGTCGGCAACAGAATGCACTAACTTGCACCTTACAGACTGATTATATCCTTGTATAAATCTATAGCTGATACATAATTAAAAGTCCCATAATTATATGACTCTAAATGAAATTTTAATATAAAAGGGGGTTAACTACACCTACTGATTATCATTTATAAAACTATAAAGGGAGATAATCATAATGACTTTTATTAGTGTGTACCAATATCTGATTCCAAAAACTGACCGAGTTGTAACCTTTGATTTAAAGAAACTACTTTGCATACATTATTTTTAACAAGAGGGCCCTGAAGGCCCTATTATGTTCACCTGACCTATTTGAACTATGACATAGTCTTGCTACCAACTAGACATGAGCCCCTTTAGAAAAAACAATTTATTTTAATGTTTTAAATTTCACTTTTACTATATCAGCAAAATTCTTTCTCAGCTGTCATTACCTATGTTCTGAGAAGAAAAGAGATTTAATTCAATAAAATCTATAATCGAGCTGTGCCATGAGAAAACCAACATTATTCAGCCAGTATCTTTCTGGAAAGCACCTCTTTTAACAGTTAATGGTACTGTCCAAATTGGAAGATGGACAAGTTCATAATAGAAATTTAGCATGGTAAGAACTAAAATCAGAAACTGAAATGAAAGTTGCCTGTCTCTGATACCACAGGGATTTGATCAGATCAAATTATTATAGAGGAAAACAGAACTATTACATTGTAATGAACCCATTTTTGTTAATATATGGACCATAATATAGTTAAATTATACGTTAATTTATACCAGTTTCATATCTTCTAATTGACAAGTATAAATCACATTTCATTCATGCATAATCAGCTTGTTACAGTAGCAAAAAGTGTTTGTCAGTGTGAATGAACCCTGGTAAAATATACCTAACCAAACACGCCTTTTGATGAATTACATCGTAACTATCTGAAAACTAAAAGAAGAAAAATGACATATCGTACCTCCATTATGAAGAACCATATTAAATTCATGTGTCAGTCTCGCAGCTTTTGAAAACTGAAATTAACTTTGTCAACATAATGAGGTCGTGAAATGAATGGCTGACAAAGTGCGCTATTGTGGACGATATTTCATGGATTACTATAATGATTCAATGTTTACGGGGTTTCTTTACGGAGAACAGATTTCACACAGAGTTGAAAAGTGTCAAAACATTTTTATAAAGATTTCTTATAAGATACTCAGAATATATTAAATATTATGTAAGTTTTACAGACTATAATGCAATCAAGTTTAAAAACGTACTGCTTTTTCTATACACTTTACAAAAATTTATGACAGAGTGACTTAGGCAATGATGTTCGAATTTAATTAACTATCTTTCAACCTTAAAATGCAAAACCAGATTTAGAAAAAAACATTTTGAAACAATAGTGCCAAACTGTCACAAAAACACCCTTAACAGCAAATTACTTTTGACTTTTAAAATACTTTAAACACTGAGCAGACTAGCTGTCAATTTTCTGAATTTCAATTAACTCAAGGGCCATAACTCCAGAGTGACTAATACTATGGAACCTGGCCAAGATAATACGTCAGTAAACATTCTGAATGAGTTTGCAGAACACTGGATAAGTAGTGCTAACCTTATTAATCAGAGACTGTTAATTTCCCAAATTTTTATTACTTCAGGGGCCATAATTCAAGACTGACCTGGACAATCAAGTTGGTTACTGAACTTTAATTATTGAGATATTATGTGACTCAAACTATCAATTTTTGCAATCTTGAGTTATTCATTATGGCCATAACTCTAAAGATACTGATCTGAACTGGCTGCCTTAGAGATTTTATAGGGATGTTATAGGGATTTTATAACAATCACTTGTTATTGAGCCGACACAGTCAATTTTGACCGATGCATGGGCCATATATTTTTTTGAACTGGCTGGTTAGTGAACTTTGCCTTGATTTTATGGTAAAATCTCTTAAATATGGTTAACATCAAAGAAAGATTTCTAAAGTTATTGAACGGACACTTTCAATTTTGGCAACTTCGGCCAATTCAATCACCGAAACTCCTGAGATACTGAAATTATGTCGCTGTATTTCAATGTTCTGTATAAATGTGGCTAGGAATAGAAATTGTTCTGCTTCGTTATATCTCTATAATATTTGCTTATATTTCTGCTTACATTTTTGATTTAAAGATTTAAAGGACAGGTCAGAATACAGAATTTCTGATTACCTCCCTTAAAAGGGACCAGCCTTCAGATTTAAATCAGAATATAATAATTTCCAAAACATGGAATTTAATATCATTAAGGCAAAGTACAGTTAAACTTGGTTCACTCGAATTCGACGGACTGTGAAAATTTGTTCAAGATATTGTCAGTTCGAGACTTTAAACAATATACAATATAAGGGGATTTTGCTAGGACCTTCAGAAGATGAGCTCCAGTGATTAAGGGTTGAGTGCTTGACTTATACTCAAGTCCGAGTGAACAAAGTTCCACTGTACAAGATAAAGTGCAGGCACTTTAAATGTTGAGTGCTTAATCCTTAGTATACATATTCAGGATATTGCATAGACAACAAGTATGCTTTTATAAATAAATGCTCCTTTGAACTCACCAATCACCTTGTTTTTCATTTTTATAAATATAACTAACAAATGAAACTACTGTTAAAATTTTGAAAAATCTGACACAAAATCCAGAGTTGGGCCCCTTTAATAAGTCTGACTTTGTAGTCAATCAAAAACTTACAAAGTTACTTTCACTGCGCTTTTCTGACAACTTAATTATAAATTTTGTCCATTTTTATAACAGATTCATAACTTAAGAATGAAAATTTTAAAACCTTTTAGAACTATAATTAATATCTTTTGGAAAGTAGTACTTGGTCAAATATTTGTTATTTTTCCTTTCCTTTAATTATTCATACGCATTAAAGATCAATTAATGTATTAAGTTCAGACATCCAGTAATCAGAGTGAATGGGTTCTCACATGAATATCAGCTTGTAGAGGAAATAATACAAATATTCTCATCAAATTAAAAACAAAATCCTTTAATGGCATAAGTCCGAGTTTCCGGTTATAAAAATTTGGCGTACTTAAAAATAGCAAAGTGTTTCAATTAACTCTGAATGGCTTCCCATCCTCCATTTTTCCCATTACAGTGGGAATTAAAGCTCATATTAGAACAGTAGTGAAATTAGCAGTTTCGAACAAAGACTCTGTCAGAAAGTGGGAGGGGATTTTGTAATATGCGGCAGGAAAAATTGAGCCCCGAGGCGTACATACACATGTCAGAATGAATCTTGTGACACTTTCACCAATGATTCAGATTACAATATTGACTCAAGATTTTCAAATTATGTGGAAAAAGGGATTTTTTAACGGGCTGACCACAAAACCACTTTATTCAATAGTAGTTGTGTTCGGCAAAAGTGTTAAATCAGTGTCACTGTGCAATGCAGAAACTGTAAACAAAGCTTTTATTTGCCACTATTGAAACTAATATGCAAATTTATTTTTAGAAACTATTGAAAAATAGCAATAATATTACAGTAAAATGTAATTTAAAATGCCGATTTCATCATTTAATTAAACGATACATTTCTAAAATGACTCCAGTCTCATTCAGTATCACCCACACCAAACAATTTATTGTGCAATAAAGGGACATAAAAATGCAAATCAAAACACATTTTTTCTTTCTAACAATGACAAAGAAAAAAATCAACATGGAAACCAATCTTAAGTCAAATCATTTCATTTTTCTGCCATGAATGTAATTATCATTTCATATTTGCCACGAACACAGGCAGACATCTTTTGTTTCATCAACAGCAATATGAAATAAAGTCAAACTAGAAAATGCTTTTGTAAAACTTGGCATGTCCAGTCATCCCGCTAAATTTCAACACTCTTGGCCTAGTGGTTCTCAAGTCACTGTTCAGGCTCCTGTGACCTTGACCTTTGATTAAGTGACCTCAAAATAAATAGGGGTCATCTACTCTGCATGATCAATCATCCTATTAAGTTTCAACATTGTAGGTCAAGTGCTTCTCAAGTTATTTCCAAAAAATGATTTTACATGAACAGGCCACTGTGACCTTGACCTTTAATTGACTGACCCCAAAATCAATAGGGGTCATCTACTCTGCATGTTCAATCATCCTATGAAGTTTCAACATTCTGGGTCAAGTGGTTCTCAAGTTATTGATCAGAGCTGGTTATCAATGTTCAGGCCCCTGTGACCTTGACCTTTAACGGAGTGACCCCAAAAACAATAGGTGTCATTTACTCTGCATGAACAATCATCCTATGAAGTTTCAACATTCTGGGTTGAGAGGTTCTTAAGCTACTGACCGGAAATGGTTTTCAATGTTCAGGCCCCTGTGACCTTGACCTTCCATAGAGTGACCCCAAAATCGTTAGGGGTCATCTACTCTGCATGACCAATCATCCTATTAAGTTTCAACATTCTGGGTCAAGTGGTTCTCAAGTTACTGACCGGAAATTGTTTTCAATGTTCAGGCCCCTGTGACCTTGACCTTTAATGGAGTGACCCCAAAATCAATAGGGGTCATCTACTTTGCATGTACAATCATCCTATGAAGTTTCAACATTCTGGGTCAAGTGGTTCTCTAGTTATTGATCAGAAATGGTTTTCAATGTTCAGGCCCCTGTGACCTTGACCTTTGACGGAGTGATCCTATAATCAATAAGGGTCATCTAGTCTTTATGACCAATCATCCTATCAAGTTTCAACATTCTGGGTCAGGTGGTTCTCTAGTTATTGATTGGAAATGGTTTTCAATGTTCAGGCCCCTGTGACCTTGACCTTTGACAGAGTGACCCCAAAATCAATAGGGGTCATCTACTCTTCATGACCAATCATCCTATGAAGTTTCAACATTCTGGGTCAAGTGGTTCTCTAGTTATTGATCAGAAATGGTTTTCAATGTTCAGGCCCCTGTGACCTTGACCTTTGACGGAGTGACCCCAAAATCAATAGGAGTCATCTACTCTTCATGACCAATCATCCTATGAAGTTTCAACATTCTGGGTCAAGTGGTTCTCTAGTTATTGATCGGAGATGGTTTTCAATGTTCAGGCCCCTGTGACCTTGACCTTTGACGGAGTGACCCCAAAAACAATAGGGGTCGTCTACTCTAGCAGCCCTACAACCCTATGAAGTTTGAAGGTTCTAGGTCAAATGGTTCTCCAGTTATTGCTCGGAAATGAAGTGTGACGTACGGACGGACGGACGGACGGACAGGGCAAAAACAATATGTCTCCTGGGGGAGACATAATAACCCCATATTCAAGGAATAAATTTACTATCATCTTTTATGTGCAACGTTAAAATCCTACAATCGAAACAAACATTCAAAATTGTTCAACTAATAAATCAGAAGCAAGTTAACTGAAGACAACCCTGATTACTTCTGTGGAGAACAGTACAATCAGCCAAAGGCCTTTTAACTCTCACCTGAATTAAAGGATTGCTATTAATGATAATTTCAATGTCAAGGTCATAGAGACACAAGGACACCACACTTGACCGAGAACTTGCGCCCACATTCATTGCATCCAAGTCTGATTATAAATGCTTTTAAAATGTGGACGCTGAGAACAAACAAATTGTGAACATTATAGGGAACAAACGAACTGTGAACAGACAACGAAAACAAACAACTGACATTCAACATCTTAAGTACAATCGCACGCATTCTATTCATGGTCACGAGATAAAGAAAGCACAAAGTCATGCTTGTCACCTCGGAGCTTCCGTAACAATCAAAGATCACAAAGTGAATTGCATATAGCATATAAATAAAATACTGAAACAGCACAATATCACCCCCATCCCCTATCACAATGCTTCCCCCTACCCTCACCGGAGCCACCAAAAAAAAAGGAAAAAAAAAGAAAATGCAGCACCATCTGTGTAAATTTCTAATTTCGTTATTTTAACGTCAACAAGTAATATTGTTTCGTTACCTAACAAAAGACAAAAAATACCATCAATCATAATATCAGCTTAAACGATTAAACTTTGTCTAACGACGCCAGGCTCATTTCACCAAGGAATTAAGGGACTAAATGCTGCCGATTAAGTTTCAGCAACTTTCAATCAAGAATATTGTCAAATAACTTCTGGCCCAACGAAATGTCACATTCCATTTTCTGATTTAAATATTCAATAATTTGTTAAAGATGAAACAAAGACTCGCTGTACTATCACTGTTTTAACAAGATGATGATTAAATTTTCTCAGATATAATTCCCTAATTTTTAACCACTGAGGACTGAGATAACATATGATCAAGACAGAATTCTTTCTTCTCTCCCAAGTGCAAATTGTGACTTTTTTCTGGGTAATTGGTAAAATTTTGGATTTATAGGTCTCTTTAAATATTCAGCAAGAACAATGCCGCCTGAAAATATGGCCTTTTTTTTCTTTTCTTAAACAGACATTCAATCTGACGATTCAGCATATTATGCTCCAACTACTTTTTAAGGATTATGACTTCTTTTTTTCTCATGCTGCAAAAAAGCTTGCAATGTCAGCAAATGAATCCTTATGGATTAAATCTTTCAGAAATACAAAATGTAGTAAGATTGTCCCCCTTTGTTGATTTACACCATTTGTTAAATGCAATATTTATTCAATAATGCCCAATAATAAATGTAAAAGACTTGGAAGTGATGACTGTATTTAACTTATCAACATATTTATGTATTTCATGTAAATATTATTGACCATTTGCTTGGGAAAGCTGCCATTTATCCTAGGTTCCAGGTTTCAAATCCCAATGGGGGCATATCAGTCTGGTAATGTTTTCATCCAGGTAACAGGCTCATGTGACTGGGACTAAAAAGTTATCTTTAACAATTAATATCCAAAACAATTATTTTGAGTTAAGCATCAGATGCTGACATAAAATCTTTCACACTATTTGTTAATTGCAAAATGCTCAAAAAGGAAAGAAATAAATCCCATTTTCCACTTTGTCCCCTGCAAATGGCATTCCAACTAATTACTTTATTTTTTCATTAACTACGGTGTAATCAGTATCTAACAATTACTACACTGATGAAATTCAGTCAGTCTGGATGCAAATTAGACATGGAAAAAATGTAATAACCACTGTCCCATGGCCAAATATGGGACTACTTTGTGAGGCTGAATTTAATTACACAAATAGGCTATACTGATAAAGCCGCTGAATTGACTAAATTTCTCCGTTACTAACCTAGATCAGATTGGTCCCCTGCATGGTTATTTCATTCAATATACATATATCATAATTACATTATGGTTCTCTATAAGCAAATCCTAGAAAAAACACCTACCATAATTATGTAGATATGGATTCTTGATTAATGATTCTATGAAAAAAATTGTAAATCACGGTTTATATTCAATAAGAAAGTTATAAGGTACTTGTTTAAATTACATTTTATTATCTCCCTTTATTTAAACATGAATGACTAAACAAATTTATTCTTGAACTTCTCTACAAGGCAAATTATTTTCAAAAACAATTTATATCTCAAGATTGTTCTGCAGCTGTGCAATGCTGTATATATTTTTTCTCTGTTGTTTCACCCTACAACTACATACCAACTCGACATCAAAAGGGGTTGACTACAATGCCAACAATGTTTTAAGGAGCATCCTTATAATGATATCATAGATAAAAGTTTACATTCCACACTCCTTCAGCTTACTGCAACTGACATTAACTGTTTACCAGCAATACAATTTGCTGTATCTGGATTTTTTGACCAGATTATCAAACCAGATTACCATACCTGAGTCACCTGGAGTTAGCTTTTTACCACAGGTGAAGGCCTTTGAACTTTCTCTCAATACATAACACAGATGCCACCTTTGTAAATGGTTCTCCATAGGCGATGAAATTCATTTTGATAAAAGCATAAGAATGTTATATAGCATCACATTTACTGCTGACAGAAAAACTGATTATTTATGATTTTATTGAATTTGTTTTATAAACAATACATACTGTGCATTTGTAACTGTCTGAAATGCAGTTTACATAAGTTCTTACCCCTTTTTGAAGCAAAATCATTATTAGAATTATTCAAAGTTTACACTGGTGTACCAGACTGTAGGATTGTAAGATAATTTGCACTAAAAAAAAAAAACCATCCAACTACATTTGTAAAGTACTTTCTTTGAAAATAGTTAACCAGTGTCTGCTGCAGTTGTTTGCTTCATCAACCTCAAGTACAACACACAAATTTTTTTCCTGTATTTTTTTCTTGCCCTTTCCATCAAAAGCTTCATCCCTTTGATAATATTTCTTTATAAAAGAACAAAAGTTCTTTTTTTTCTTGTATGCATCAGCTGTAATAAAATTACCTCCCTTTATAACTCAATTGGCAATGTTAGCATACATTCTGAAGATAGTTAAATTACCAATATCTCTGGCTTTATACATATAGATATAAAATATTTATTTCTTTGTATGCTGCAGACTATCTAAATTAATATTTAACAAAAAAAATCATTTTAACAATCAAATGTTTTTCTTAAATTTGTAATTTTTATGTAACAGTAAAATATTTTGTTCAGAACTTTACTATCAATATAATTGAGAATAAAAATAAAACTTGCCTTAATATCACATGCAAGCCGGATATTACAGTAATAATCTTTACTTTTGATGCAGCATTAAAATCTGTTTGTTTATTCTGGGAAGAACTGTTGTAATCAAAATGCACCAAGATTACATAATTTTGCTGTTTAAATGCTCATCAAATGAAGTGTCTTAAGATGCTCTAAAGTGAAACTTTATCTTTACTTCAAAATGAAGTCTGTTATAATTGCGAGCTTTTCAAAATTACATACAGGATAATGTTCCTACAATGACAAGCTGCAAGATAATTTCATGTTTACAAATCCTGTCCAAAAATCTATGTAAACCCATCAGGTGCTTAGAGTATGCAGATCTAGGACAATTTAAAGGGCCCAGCAACCCTTTCAATTTTACACACCCACCAGTGAAAAAATGTGTTAGTTTGTGGTCAAGTTTTGAAAAACAGCGGAAGTTTGTACAATGATGAAGTACTTAACAGGCAAGATGACCACTTGGTGACCACTTCAGATAAAATTGGAATGACAGTCAAACATATTAGTTAAAATCAACAGATATATATCATATAAAATTTCTTTTATGTGTCATCCCCACTTCATCCACTATGCATATCCACAATAACATTTTTGACAGTAAACTTCATACAACTCAAAAGTTAGACTGAGTAAGAGGCTAATTTTAACCAGCAGAGTGGCTGTGTGTCTGAGCCCATTGAAAGCAATGGTTTGTTTGACAGACTGTTTACCTGGCATTGCTACTTTACCCTGAAAATACCTTTCTGTGGAACAGAATAGAAGAGTTCCAAACATTCCTCTGTAAAGACCCATAGCACTAAAAACAGGTAGTACGTAGCAGTTGTCCAAACAGAGAATATATACAGTCAATGTACAGTCTCATCTATAAAGGGAGGCAATAAAAACAATGGATTTTATAATAATTTATGCTATGCTAGTCAAATATTCAAACCTATTTTAAATATCTAATGTAACATTAGTCACTGAATATAATTTAGAAACAAGCAAGAAAATGATACATTTTATCTTCATAACAAAAATGTGGCAGCCACTTTAACAAGGACATTCATTATGACCATTTAACTGCTAGATGGCAGTACCCTACTTAGACTCTGTTTCTAGTCCTTTGGGATCATGAAGCAGATTTCAGTTGTTCAGTATAATATAGATCATGTACTACATTTCCTAAGTAGTACAAGATCAAAACTGAAACACTGTTTAAAAAGTTTTACCAAAACGTTTTTATAAAATTCCACATCTTACCAATGCAGCAAAAATGTATCCAAACAAATTCATACAGTACTCCAGTGTCACTCTGCTCTCAACATTTACCAAGAAGTTGCTCCGCAAAGGTATGTTAACCTCATTTTTCATTTGGGTACATACCAGTGTGTCAACACCCCTCTGACAGCCACTCTAAACTCATCACATAAACCATTCTCTCATTATTAGCCCCATCCTAAAATTATACCCCATATCCAAGCCCTAATGAACCCTATTGAAATTGACCCTCCTTCTCAATACAGTGTTACCATTAACTATCAGGTGTGAGGGGTGATAAATAAATATGTGACAGACAAGTGATGTAGAGTGTTATGTAAGACACCTCATGCTGGACAACCCACTTAAATACACCCTTTCACAGGAAAATGATTGACTTCAATCTTTAGGACCTGTTTCATTTCCATTTGTAAAAAAAATGCCCCATATACAGATTACTTAACTTGCACTTCTCATTTTTAAAGGCAGTGTACAAATGACATTATGCAAATAAGGCTTTGAATATTTAACACACAGTTCAATTTTCATATTTTTAATTACTTCCCTTTTATAGATACTATTAAGAACTGTAGTAACAAAAATTCTGGTTATGAACATCTCTAGTCTGATAAAAAAGTGAATCGCCACTGGCTTGAGCATCAACTGCTGGAGCACCTAGACTGAGCCATTCATGTTGCCTCAAGCCGGTTTTCTTATTCTTTCTATGTTAGGATCACTTGAAGTCATGGATAATTCAAACATTTTATTCATCCACTTGCTGCTTTACTGTAACTTCATTTCAAAGAAATAATATTAAAAGCAACGAAGACATACTTGTAGAATTATGGCTATTTAATAACAAAATCAAAGAAGAAAACAATCCTACCCATAACTACAGGGCTTTAAGAATATAAATGACATCAAATAAAGAAGACCAAAGTAAACTTGTACATACAATAATCCTTCATATGTCAAACATTAAATAACCACAGATTTTACACACCTTCTAAAATAAAGAAACTTGTCATTTGTCTTCTGTGTTAAAAAATAGATGTCTGAGTGCTCTTCTTCAATGGACAGAAAAATAGCAAGACAAAAGTACTCTCCTTTTAACATAATAAACCTAATTAGTTATGATTAGCCTATTCTTTACCTGTGCAAATACCCCACCCACTTAAATGTAGTTATCTCATGACCAGTAATCTTGTCTTTTTCAGTGACAAGAGCACAGCCAGCTACTTTAAGTAATTAGCTATCTAAGATGAAAGCGTTAAACCTTAGTCCATTTCAATCCTATCTGAAGCAAACAAGGCAAGGAAGACCGTTGTCTTTGAGTCTTTCAGACTTTCAGCCAGTCTGGCTATAAATGGTTTATGAAATTGTTTTTGTCAGATTTTAACACCAATTTTCAACAGCCTCTTTCAGTAATGTGATTGTAGTCATTTGACCTTTCAGCATTTCCTACACTTTATAAATGTATCCGCTCCAACTTGTACAACTTCCCCACATACATCAAAGACAAAGAAGTCTCCCCTCTTATACCATCTTTGGACATCTGGCAGACCATTAACCAAGTCTTTCAATGATTTAACCTGCTGACATACTTTTTGACCTCAAGTACCCCATTTTTTGAACTTTACATAGATTCCATTCTGACTAAGATATGATGAAGTTGAAAAAGTGATTTGACCTAATCACCTAGTTCTTTCAAAAGTGACCCAGTTGCAAATTTATCCAATATTTTAAACAAAATAAACATTCCAACCAAGTCTCATCAAGATCAGGTAGAAATGTGGCCTTTTGATTGTTTACAATATCTTTCTATGATTTGACCTAGTGACCTAGTTTTAACTTCAGGCAATCAAGTTTTATTCTTGATCTAGATTTCATACAGAAATACATTCTGAGAAACATTTAAGAAGATCAAACAGAAAATGTGACCATATACTTAACATGGTATTTCTATGACTTAACCTAGTGACCTAGTTTTTGACCTCTGGTATACAAGTTTTGATCCTGACCTAGATTTCATAGAGACAAACATTTTGACAATGTTTTAGGAAGATCAAACTGAAAATGTGGCCTTTAAAGTATTATGTTAATCTATGATTTGACCTAGTGACTTAGTTTTGACCTTGGGCAATCCAGTTTTGAATTTTACCTACATTTCAGAGACAAACAGTGAATTTTTTAAGAAGATCAAACAGAAAATGTGACCTCTATTGTCAACAAGATTTTTCTACATTTTTGACCTAGTTACCTAGTTTTTGACCTCAGGTAACCCAGTTTTAAACTTGCCCTATATTTCATGAAGACAAACATTCTTACAAAGTTACATAAAAATGAGGTAGAAAAGGTGGCATCTAGAGTACTAACAAAGTTTTCCTGCTAATTGGCCTAGTGACCTATTTTTTGATCCTAGATTACCCTTTAACAAACCCTTACAAAGATTCATTTAGGGTAAGTTTCATTAAGATTAGGCTAAAATTGTGACCTGTAGAGTGTCAACAGACAAATTGTTCACGACGACACACAACAGACACAGAGTGATCACAACAGGTCACGTGAACTGAAAATAGGATAATAACAAGAAATTTAAATATTTTCTGTTTGCAACAAAAAACTATTTAAACAATATGAATATCTGTAAAAACGACTTCAGTACCACGACATTCAGATGTTAAAACCTCTCTGATACTCTTGCAACCCAGAATAATAGTCTGAGCATACCTTTCTCAATGGCTATTTAGTTAACTTATCTATAATTACAGGCCCCTGTGGTTTCCTTGACAACTTATCGCATATATACATTACTAACACCACAGGGGGTTGTAATAACCTACCTAATGTCTAGCACTCTATCAGACATCTACAAGATTTTACACCTAAAAACATTGGGTTTTCTTTTAAAATATATGCTTTTTTCCCCATATAATAATAGATAGACATTTTGTGCACTAAAATTACAGTCATTGACCCCTTGTTCATACAGAAAAAAATGAAGGCTTTTCATTTTGTGAAGTGAAGTGCTGAAATATTGATGATCATGTTGCAGACAGTTGTGTAAAGCACTTTTACTGTCTTAAGGATATCTCAAAGGGGAACATATTGATCATAACAGTCATATTATCTCTTTTGTTTCTGTACAAGATTACAGGCAGACCGTTTCCTTAGATTTCGGGTTGAAATAAACTTTTTGCACAATATTAACCCTTATCCTGCTAAATTTCTAAAATGGTCTGATCTATCATTTAATTTGGGCAGTAACCATTTATTATTTGAAGGGGTGTTTACTGAAAATTTACAGACTAAAAAGCGAACAGTGCAGGCTGATCTTGGTCAGCACTGGTCGCAAAGGCAAAACCACATACTGCCAGCAGGCCTAAGGTTAATTGAGGAGTCAGTAAAAAAGTTTATTATGTAAGTACGCTAAAGACCTACCATTCAAAAGAGGGCTATATCTGAATTATAATTATTTGTTTGTCCTAATAAATTAAAATTTATATTCATTAATTAAAACTGTAGATTATTAATGAGGATTTTATCCTTGCTCTGTAATATTACATGCCGACAAAATGCTCTACCTAATCTTCATATAGTCGAGCTAAAAATACAATGAACAAAATTTTCTTTTCTTTGGCCTCGTGCAGATGGAATGAAAAACAGAAGCGGGAGTTTATCTTTGGGTGAAAATTACATAATCTCACAATTCTCTCATTATCTGAGATAATCATTGTTCTATCTTGCCAATATCATCAGCAAAACCAATGTATCACTTTTCCTCCTACCTTCCAGGCATTTCTTGAAGACATTATCGCTTCATATCTTCATATGTTTATTGAAATCTAAATTACCTTTAAATTCTAAATTGTTTAAATTTAATCTATCGTTGAAATTTAAATTACAGTTAATGACATACTGGAGGATATCTGTGATTAAGTAAAGCTGAATATTATGTATCAAATTTATGATCTACAGATAAACTTCAGCTAAGTACCAGACATTCAAATCAAAAGTTGCCAGTCTGATACAGCTGCTAGGCTTAGAAACATTTTTCAAAATTATCAAATTAACAAGAGCTGTCACCATTAGTGACAGATGCCCCCAAAGCATGCCCTAGAATGCAATAGTTGTCTGTGCAAAATATGCCAGATCAGGGTTAGGGTTTAGGGTTAGGGTTAGAGTTTGTGACCTTGACCTTGATCTGAGAGATCCGGGTCATAAGCGCAACACACCTTCTAAATATGGTTGACATTTGTGTCAAATTATTTTCAAATCCCACTATGAATGTTGAAGTTGTAACGGCCCGGACAAGAATTTGCAGGAACGCACAGACGCTTGCAAAGCGCGATTTTAATATGCCCACCTTCGGAGGCATAAGAACAAAACGTCCACAGTTATTTCATCCAAAACTCATGAGAGAAAGTTAAGAAGAACTTTCAGTAATAACTGGAATGGGGGTTAAACTGGAAATTCTGAAAACAGGAATGTAATTGTTCAAAAACAGGATTATAAACCCAACAAACCAAATAAATTAGATATAAACTGTACTATAGAATGATTAAATGAATTAAAACAGTAATTTTTCACCTATGAAATGTATCTGACATTGGTCATTATCCTAATTAGTGTGACCTCTATTTTTCATCATAACATGGACATGCTCTTATAAGCTTGGATAAGCATGGATTCTAATTATGACAATGAAGAACTACTTCTTTTAATTTATGATTGTGATGCAGACGACAATTTCCCCGCCAAAAAACTTATATATTGTTAGTCTTTGTCTTTGTACAACTCGTGCAACCCTAATACTGCTGATGGTATACTATTCATAAGCATAATGAATGCGAGCTTCTGTGTTATAACAAGAGGGCCATGAATGCCCTGTATTGCTCACCTGACCTATTGACCTCAAGATCATCAAGATTAACATTCTGACCAAGTTTCATTAAGATATGGTCATAAAAGCGGCCTCTAAAGCATTAACTGGCTTTTCCTTTGATTTGACCCTGTGATCTAGTTTTTGTTCCGACATGACCCAGATTCAATCTTGACCTAAAGATCATCAAGTTTAATATTCTGGCTAAGTTTCATGAAGATACATCATAAATGTGGCCTCTAGAGTGTTAACAAGCTTTTCCTTTGATTTGATCTAGTGACCTAGTTTTTGACCCCATCTGACCCAGATTTGAAACTGACCTACAGATCATCAAGATTAACATTCTGACCAAGTTTCATTAAGATATGGTCATAAAATTAATGTGCCCTCTAAAGTGTTAACTAGCTTTTCCTTTGATTTGACCCGGTAACCTAGTTTTTGACCCGACATGACCCAGATTCGATCTTGACCTAAAGATCATCAATTCTAACATTCTGACTAAGTTTCATGAAGATATAGTCATAAATGTGGCCTCTAGAGTGTTAACAAGCTTTTCCTTTGATTTGACCTAGTGACCTAGTTTTTAACCCCACCTGACCCAGATTTAAACTTGACCTATAGATCATCAAGATTAACCTTTTGACCAAGTTTCATTAAGATATGGTCATAAATGTGGCCTCTACAGTGTTAACTAGCTTTTCCTTTGAATTGACCTGGTGACCTAGTTTTTGACCCCACATGACCCAATATCTGACACGTCCAAAACTTTATTGAGGATAACACTCTGACCAAGTTTCATTAAGATTGGACAAAAATTGTGACCTCTAGAGTGTTAACAAGCTTTTCCTTTGATTTGACCTGGTAACCTAGTTTTTGAACCCTCATGACCCAACATCAAACTCGTCCAAGATTTTATTAAGGGTAACATTCTGACCTAGTTTCATTAAGATTGGGCCAAAGATTGACCTCTAAAGTGTTAACAAGCTTTTCCTTTACTTTGACCTGGTGACCTAGTTTTTGACCCAAGATGACCTAATATCGAACTCGTCCAAGATTTTATTCAGGGTAACATTCTGACAATGTTTCATTAAGATTGGGCCAAAATTGTGATCTCTAGAATGTTAACAAGCTTTTCCTTTGATTTGACCTGGTGACCTAGTTTTTGACCCCAGATGACCCAATATCGAACTCATCCAAGATTTTATTGAGGGTAACATTCTGACCAAGTTTCATTAAGATTTGGCCAAAAATGTGACCTCTATGGTGTTAACAGTCAAATTGTTGACGGACGGTGACAGACACAGGGAGATCACAAAAGCTCACCTTTGAGCACTTTATGCTCAGGTGAGCTAAAAAAACAAACAACACTGGACTTCCAGCAGCAGCAATCTTTCTAGAGCAACTTCCTGTAACAACAGACATACCTGAAGTTTCTGTGAACAAAATCATTTCATAAAGCATCTTCTACACAATACAGTCTTACCAACAATATAGCAGACACCACTAGTTCTAGAAGATCAAAGAAATTTCTCAACAACATCCTCTTTACTATGAAAATATCTTGAAAGCAGCCACAGTCCATCAATTAAAGAACATGAGGATAACAGCTATGTTTTCAAAGCAAACAAAAACAAACTTTCAAACATTGTTTGTTAACAACATCATCCAAACAGCTGCCTTCTGACAAAAAGCACCTTTAACAGAAGCAACTCTTTTGCTCTTCTCTTATACAGTTTTTTCTCCCCCAATAATTTAAGAAGACTTGGTCCATACCTCACTATGGTACCAACAACGTAACAGTATCCAACAGACATCACAGACTGTTTCTATACAATAATTTGCATTTCTAACGACCTTAATTTTTTCTGTGCTTTTTGCATTGAAAGATCTTTTTTTTTCTTCACCACAGTAGTTTGTAGGGTACAATTGGGAATTCTGTCTCAAAATCGGGGAACAATTTTTTTTTTCAGCTGGAAATATGGCCCAATAACAGCTATAAAATCAGCTCCCCCTAAAAAAAAAACAAAAGAGAACTCTACACAATATGGAGAAATCAGAATCTGTCCCATGTAAAGTGCACAAATGATCAATGTAAGAAATGCTTGGAGGATGTTTCCAGGGTGATTACAGACTATTTTCCTCTCATTCTCCTACTATAATTATATTGGTAATTACTCAAATAATGGTGTCTACTGTTGACCCAGTAATCATGTCAAGGAACAAATAATGACCTGAAAAACTGCAAATCTTCAAGAAAATTATCCGGCAAAAATGCTGTATTATCTAACAAAATAGTTTACAGAAAAGTTAAAGGTAAATACATAGCTAAACATAATCTTGTATGATGTTTTCAAAATTTAAAGAATATCTCTTATCTGTAAAATAATTTGACGACCCATTTTCTATTGCCTCCACCCCACCCCTCCCATCCTCCACCCTCCTCAATAATGTAAAGGGTTTGTGAAAGGTTTAGTAAATATCACAATTATAATTCGCAAGAAACTTTTCGACAATTTTGTAAAATAAGACCAAATGTTCAGTTAAAACAGCACCGGAAACAAACTGCAGCTTATTTTGTCCTCAGAATCTTTCTAATTAAAAGTCTTTCCATTTCTTTTAATACTGCAAATGGGGTTTTTATTTATTACCAAAGGTGCAACTCCTGTAACATCTCAATACATATAATCTACAATAATTGGTTACTAGGAACTAAATCAAAAAAACACAATTTCCTAGTAGCAACTTTGGCATATTAAAGACAATTTATGAGATGTTTTCAGCCAATATAGACTGTTTTATTACCATTTATAACAAAAGGTTTCCACAAAGCAATAATTATCAAAGGCAATAATCATATTTCAGAAAACACTGACTCAGTGCACATTCAAGAGACTTTATTCTTATTAATTTCTTTGACTTTCCTGTAAAGATGGATAACTTCAGAAACAAAGCAAAAGACTAAAACACTCATGTATGAGTTCTGTCAATGCCATTTTCAATGACATCGACAAGCATTGTGGAGACCATAGTTGTTCACCTTGACATTGGCCATGGAGACCAGAATCATGTTCATCTTCCTGTTCACCTTGACATTGACCATGGAGACCAGAGACATGTTCATCTTACTGTTCACCTTGACATTGACCATGGAGACTAGAATCATGTTCATCTTACTGTTCACCTTGACATTGACCATGGAGAACACAGTCACATTCACCTTGACATTGACCATGGAGACCAGAATCATGTTCATCTTACTGTTCACCTTGACACTGACCATGGAGAACACAGTCACATACACCTTGACATTGACCATGGAGCCTAGAATCATGTTCATCTTACTGTTCACCTTGACATTGACCATGGAGACTAGAATCATGTTCATCTTACGGTTCACCTTGACATTGACCATTGAGACTAGAATCATGTTCATCTTACTGTTCACCTTGACATTGACCATGGAGAACACAGTCACATACACCTTGACATTGACCATGGAGACCAGAGTCATATTCATCTTACTGTTCACCTTGACATTGACCATGGAGACTAGAATCATGTTCATCTTACTGTTCACCTTGACATTGACCATAGAGACTAGATTCATGTTCATCTTACTGTTCACCTTGACATTGACCATGGAGACCAGAGTCATGTTCATCTTACTGTTCACCTTGACATTGACCATGGAGACTTGAATCATGTTCATCTTACTGTTCACCTTGACATTGACCATTGAGACTAGAATCATGTTCATCTTACTGTTCACCTGACATTGACCATGGAGAACACAGTCACATTCACCTTGACATTGACCATGGAGACCAGAGCCATGTTCATCTTACTGTTCACCTTGACATTGATCATGGAGACCAGAGTCATGTTCATCTTACTGTTCACCTTGACATTGACCATGGATACTAGACTCATGTTCATCTTACTGTTCACCTTGACATTGACCATGGAGACTAGAATCATGTTCATCTTACTGTTCACCTTGACATTGACCATGGAGACCAGAGTCATGTTCATCTTACTGTTCACCTTGACATTGACCATGGAGACTAGAATCATGTTCATCTTACTGTTCACCTTGACATTGACCATTGAGACTAGAAGCATGTTCATCTTACTGTTCACCTTGACATTGACCATGGAGAACACAGTCACATTCACCTTGACATTGACCATGGAGACCAGAATCATGTTCATCTTACTGTTCACCTTGCCACTGACCATGGAGACCAGTCATGTTTACCTTGACACTGACCATGGAAACCAGAATCATGTACATCTTACTGTTCACTTGACATTGACCACTGAGACCACGACACCTTGACACTGACAATGGCGATCACAGTAATGTTCATCTTACTATTCACTTGACATTGACCATGGAGACCAAAGTCATGTTCACCTTGACATTGACCTTGGAGAACACAGTAATGTTCACCTTGACATTGACCATGGAGACCAAAGTCATGTTCACCTTGACACTGACCTTGGAGACCAGAATCATGTTAATCTTACTGTTCACCTTGACACTGACTATGGAGACCAGTCATGCTCATCTTACTGTTCACGCTGACATTGACCAAGGAAACCCGAGTCATGTACACACTGACCTTGATCATGGAGACCAAAATCATGTTAATCTCACTGTACACCTTGACAATGATCATGGAGACCACAGTCATGTTAATCTTACTATTCACCTTGACATTCACCATGCAGACCACAGTCAAATTCTTGTTACTGTTGATCTTGACACTGACCACGGAGACCAGAGTCATTTTCACCTTACTAATTGCTAATCTTGACCACAGTTACCACATTCAAGTTCTGATACTGTTGACCCTGATTATTGTTCATGGAGACAAACTGCAGTCAAGTTCCAGTTGCTGTTGACCTTGACAAGGACAATGTTGACCACAGTCTTGGTTACTGATGATCTTGACCATGGAAACTAGTTCCAGTTTTGCTACTGATGGTAAAAACACTAACATTGACCATGATAATCACATTCAAATTCCATTTCTATTGACCTTGGCATTGTTCATGGAGATAAACTCAAGTCAAGTTCCAGTCACTGCTGACCTTGGCATGGACAATGTTGACCACAATCTTGGTAACTGATGGTAAAAACACTAACATTGACCATGATAATCACATTCAAATTCCATTTCTACTGACCTTTACATGGTTCATGGAGACAAACTGCAGTCAAGTTCCAGTCAATGTTGACCTTGACATGCATGGTTCATGGAGACAAACTGCAGTCAAGTTCAGGTTACTGTTGTCCTTAACATTGTTCATGGAGACAAACTGCAGTCAAGTTCCAGTCAATGTTGACCTTGACATGCATGGTTCATGGAGACAAACTGCAGTCAAGTTCAGGTTACTGTTGTCCTTAACATTGTTCATGGAGACAAACTGCAGTCAAGTGCCAGCCAATGTTGACCTTGACGTGGTTCATGGAGACAAACTGCAGTCAAGTTCCAGTCACTGCTGACCTTGACAATGCTCATGGAGACAAAATGCAGTCAAGTTCAGGTTACTGTTGTCCTTGACATTGTTCATGGAGACAAACTGCAGTCAAGTTCTGGTTACTGTTGTCCTTGACAATGTTCATGGAGACAAAATGCAGTCAAGTTCTGGTTACTGTTGTCCTTGACAATGTTCATGGAGACAAAATGCAGTCAAGTTCAGGTTACTGTTGTCCTTGACATTGTTCATGGAGACAAAATGCAGTCAAGTTCAGGTTACTGTTGTCCTTGACATTGTTCATGGAGACAAAATGCAGTCAAGTTCTGGTTACTGTTGTCCTTGACATTGTTCATGGAGAAAAACTGCAGTCAAGTTCCAGTCAATGTTGACCTTGACATTGTTCATGGAGACAAACTGCAGTCAAGTTCCGGGCAATGTTAACCTTGACATTGTTTATGGAGACAATCTGCAGTCAAGTTCTGGTTACTGTTGTCCTTGATAATGTTCACAAATACAAACTGAGGTCAAGTTCTGGTTACTGTTTGATACTGCATCTGTACACAGAGACAACCTGCAGTCAAGTTCTGGTTACTGTTCACCTCGACCATGACCGCTACTGAACCTACATTCAAATTTCTTTTAAACTTAACCCTCTATTTTAGGTAAAATAATAGTTAATGCTAGTTAAATTGTGTATTATTTAAAAAATTTAAGTTGCTCAATGAAAAGTGAATACTTCTTTTATAAGAATTTCAAAAGTGAATACATGGTAAAAGCAAAGTGCCTACTAAAATCTGCTGGACAAATTACAGTTATCATTTCTATTTTTTGATTAAATTTTTATCAAGCTCAAGCCAATCTCTGTTCAATTTCATAACATACGCCAAATGAAAAGCAAAACATCTGATATTGGTGTTTTGCCACGGGTTAGCTATTTTGTCTTGTATTTTGTTCCAGATTTGCATATAAAAACCATTTTTCAAAAGAACGGATAATTAAGTTCTAGTGTTCAGCAATGGAGTTGGCAATTATGTCACCAACCTGCCCCTGCGCGGGACCCAAAGGGATTCATACGACATGTTTATGAGTCCATATTCAAAAGGCCGAGGCTAAACTGTTGAAATTGTCAATAAAAGAATTTTGAAAGCTGTTCAAAATGTATTGTGCTAAAATTTTGTGCAGCGGTTATCTTTAACATGTCCCGTCATGTTAATGCAAATTTAAATGGATAGCGAAAAGCTAACTATCCCCTATAAGATTGATGCATTTTTTATGCATTAAATCTTCTATATCCCTTCTTAATCTTTTACTTGACATTTTTTATTTTAATAAATACTGCAATTTTGAGAAGTGTGTATTTAGTCCTTAATATATGCAAATTCAAAGACATGCCAAATGGTTACACTGTTGAAAATTTGTCTAGTAATGGCATTAAGATGTAACAGGACTTTGTGGGATATAGTTTGTTTCATTACAAAATCCTAACATTTCAAATTATTTGAATCAAAGATCATCACTGATGTATTGTAGATTAAATAATACTTGAGATCAGCTTATTTTCATAAACAAAGTGACATGCAAATTCAAAACGCTAAATAATTAACTGCATTATATCCAGAAGTATCACCTATTACAATTAAATCATGTATATTTGCCTAATCCCTATCAAATCATGAATGTTTGTCCAATCCATAATCAAATCATGAAATAAACTTGACATGACAATATATCCCATCTACAGTACTTGCTTATGACACACAATGTGGTGTGGAGGACACATTTATCTCACGACTCATTCCCATGAACAGAACATATTAATCCCACAACTTAACAATTCTGTGTGCAGGATACATTTATCTCATAACTTACAATAGCATGTGCAGGAGACATCTACCTCAAAAATTATAACTTCACTACAACCTCATTTGTACAACATAATAATTTACCTTATACCTTAATTACAATTTATAGGATATACTTTTATCTCCAAGCTTACTATCTCATTGACAGGACACATTTTCTCTTGGGTATAAAATATTTACATCACAACTTACAAGCTTATGTGCAGGACACATTTATCTCATAACATAAAATCTTTTGCACACAATCTCATGAAATTAATTACATGAGACATATTTATCTCATGACTACACTCTTATGTGCATATTTATATCATGCGCAGAGTAAATTTGTCTCACAATTTACAATGTTGTGTCCATTTTATTAAACGACTTGAAATCTTGTGTGCAGGATACATTTATCTCACATGAAATTAATGTAGTGCAGTGTGCTAGTTGTTGTTCAATGTGCAAGTTGTAGTGCAGTGTGCAAGTCTTTGTGACATGTATGAGGCGTCATGCAGTGGGTAATTTGTCATGTAGAGTAGTGATGGGACATCGGTTGGAAAACTCCAACCGATTATCGGTTGGAGTCGGTTAGCAAACCGATGCGATGTATCGGAAAAATAATCGGTTGAATGTTATTTATTTTCATACTTGTTTATTCAGATAGTCATGTCTTTAAAGTGACTGTTTTACTTAAAATTCATATGCTCTTTTGAAAAATTAGGAACTACCATTAATCAGATGTTTTAAAGCTGGTTCCTGGTAAACAGAAACTTGTTTAGTAATGACTAATTAGTTGCAGACAGGGAAACAACAATAAATTGCAATCTGGTGTACATGTATCATAGACTCATAGCTGTCATTTGTGACAGTTGACTGGTATACCTGTACCTGTAACATATCTAGCATACAGGAAGGAAGTACAGATATTTCAGTCTTTCTCTGGCTGACAAAAATAGTGATTGTAGAAAATCATTAAATGAATTCAGTTATTTTTCGGTAATATAAATATTTTCATACAATGGTTACCATAGCCTGACACTACTGTAAAGCACCATGTTCCAACAACTTGTTGCTATGGCATATAACAATGTCATGAAGCTTGGTAAAAAAATGATCAGATAAAAATCAGAGTTTAATCTGTTTCCATTATTATTTTTATGTACACTGGTCAGCGGCACTGGGTAAACGGAATTTCGGCAGAAAAAATCATGACAACTCGATGACAACTGCAACTGCATAAAAACACCAAAGTTCTTTCCATTGAAATTACATCATGGACACGGAAATTTGACGGCATTAGTGTCCAGTTTCAACAGATAAATTCCCTCGGGCATACCGTTGTGAAATACGAAAAGTTATCAAAGTTTCTCTAATTTATTTTGCCTCACTTTTATTGACGCTATGGACGCCGCCATGTTAACAGCTGTGCCTAACTGTAAGATGTTAAATCCATTTTCATTGGATAACTGAAACAAAATACTAACGTTTGATTGTCAGCATACTTCTGTTTTATCCGTTATGTATGCAGGTAGTCCATATTTCGGATATTTCTAGGTAAACATAAATTCTCACGCACCGTATTTCCCTTCGGAAACCTTCGTTCATACCCGTGTAGATTCGTACCCACTATCGACTCTGAGAAAACATAATCGATTATCAGAATCGGTTGGACTTTTCTAGCCGTCAATCGATTATATCCGCTAATCGGCCCATCACTAATGTAGAGTGTGCAATCTGGCATGACATGACAGTGTGTAAGCCGTCATGAAGTGCACAAGTCGTCATGCACTGTACAAGTCATTATGCCAGGTGTAAGTCACCGTGCAGTATATGCGCATCGACATGCAGTGTTCAAGTCGTATTTCAATGAAAGAAGCTATTTACATAATTACAAATGCAACAAGAGATCACAGAGTGATCTTGGCGCCCACCAATGTGCCATTTTTGAGTGTTTCAAATTTCAAGACTTACTGACTAGCTCAAAGTCAAATTTCATTTCCGTACACAACACTGTGCAATGGTCCAAATTCGAAAGCTGTAGCCGGAGTAATGTGAAAGTAGGTCACTAGATCAATTTCAAGGACAAAGTTCTTTGTACACAAAACTTTGCATGTGCAACAAGTTTGAAGGCTGTAGTTTGAGAAATTTGGAAGTAGGTCACTAGGTCAATCTTAAGGTCAAAGTTTATTTCGGTACACAAAACTATGCAAGTGGTCCATTTGAAGGCTGTAGCTTGAGAAATGTGAAAGTTGGTCACTAGGTCAAAATCAAGGTCAAAGTACACTTCAGAACACAAATCTATGCATGTGGTCCAAATTTAAAGCCTGTACCTTCAAAAATGTGAAAGTAGGTCAATGTCAAGGTCAAAGTTTGTTTCGTTACACAATCCTATGCATGTGGTCTAAATTTGAAGCCTGTAGCTACAGAAATGTGAAAGTAGGTCACTAGGTCAATCTTAAGGTCAAAGTTCATTTCGGTACACAAAACTATGCAAGTTGTCCAAATTTGAAGGCTGTAGCTTGAGAAATGTGAAAGTAGGTCACTAGGTCAAAATCAAGGTCAAATTTTATTTCGGAACACAGAACTATGCATGTGGTCCAAATTTGAAGCCTGTACCTTCAAAAATATGAAAATAGGTCACTAGGTCAATGTAAAGGTCAATGTTTGTTTCGGTATACAAAACTATGCATGTGGGCCAAATTTGAAGGCTGTAGCTTGAGAAATGTGAAAGTAGGTCACTAGGTCAAAATCAAGGTCAAATTTTATTTCGGAACACAGAACTATGCATGTGGTCCAAATTTGAAGCCTGTACCTTCAAAAATATGAAAATAGGTCACTAGGTCAATGTAAATCAATGTTGTTTCGGTATACAAACTATGCATTTGGGCCATTGAAGGCTGTACTGGAATGTAATAGGTCACTAGTCAAAATCAAGGTCAATTTCATTCAAACATGAGCTATGCATGTGGTCCAAATTTGAAGCCTGTACCTTCAAAAATGTGAAAGTAGGTCACTAGGTCAATGTCAAGGTCAAAGTTTTTCTCAGTGCACAAAACTATGCACGTGGTCCAAATTTGAAGGCTGTAGCTACAGAAATGTGAAAGTAGGTCACTAGGTCAAAATCAAGGTCAACTCATGTCAAGGTTCATCTTGCCATTCAAAACCATACATGTGGTCCAAATCTGAATATTGTAGGTAATTGACAAGAAGATTTTAAAAGCTTTTCCCTATACAAGTCTATATGAACCATGTGACCCCCAGGGCGGGGCCATATTTGACCCTGAGGGGATAATTTGAACAAACTTGGTAGAGAACCACTACATTAAAAATGCCAAAGCCCTAGTCTTTGTGGTTTGGACCAGAAAATTTTCAAAGTTTTTCCCTATATAAGTCTATGTAAACCATGTGACCCCAGGGGCGGGGTCATATTTGACCCTAGGGGGGATAATTTGAACAATCTTAGCAGAAGACCACTAAATGATGTCACAAACAAAATATCAAAGCCCTAGGCCCTGTGGTTTTGAACAAGAGGTTTTTCAAAGTTTTTCCCTATACAAGTCTATATAAACCATGTGACCCCCGGGGCGGGGCCATATTAGACCCAAGGGAAAAAATTTGAATCATCTTGGTAGAGGACCACTAGATGATGCTTCATACCAAATATCAAAGCCCTAGGCTCTGTGGTTTTGGACAAGAATATTTTCAAAGTTTTTCCCTATATAAATCTATGTAAATTATAGAAATAAACAAAGGGCCATAACTCATTCAAAAATTGTTGAACCAGTCTGATTTTCAGGGGGACACAACTAAGGTACCAATACATCATTCTGACAAAGTTTGGTCAAAATCCCCATGGTAGTTTCTGAGGAGATGCGATAACGAGAAATTGTTAACGGAAGGACGGACGGAATGACGGACGGAAGGACGACGGACCACGGACGCAGAGTGATTTGAATAGCCCACCATCTGATGATGGTGGGCTAATAAAACTTACCAAGATAATGCTATAACTTCCAGTCAGCACTCGGGCTCTTTAAATCACTAGTTATATTTTTGTCTCTATTATACCGACAATGTAGACAGTTTAACAACTATAATCCAAGAACATAATACCTCAAAATGTAATGAAAAAGTTTTTCTTTCCCTTCATCACTGTAATTATGTGTAAGAATAAATAAGCTAAGAAAAAGATTCTCTAATGGGAACCAGTAACAGTTATTCCAGTTGATACTAACTATTCCATTTCTAACTGAATAATAAACTATTTCCTAACATACAAAAAATGCTCAGAACATCTCTCATAACAAAACACTATCCCTTTATCTTTCTTTTATCAGCTGGATTTTTTCCCTAATCCAGATCACAGAGGTGCTTGCTTCAGTGCCACTCAGCTGCTGTTTTCCAACAAAGGTCCAATAATTAACTACCACAATATTTCATCTGACCAAATATTAAACTTGAACACTTTTAAAGGCCTATAAATGAGAAATGACTGGAAAAAAATATCTCACTGTATCTGCTTTATAAAAGTGGTCAATTAATTAAGTACTTCAAATGCTGTACAATGTCTATTATAGCATTACAGAGTGGCTTTGAATTAGAGCCTAAACAAACTGAAACTGGATAATCTAAAGAATGGTAGTTTCTCTGTTATTCCACAAATATCCTCCTTCTACCAACAATGAAGATAAACAGAGAAGTACTGATTTAGTACTTTAGCTATTATATTCCCAAATATATTTCCTTCTCTTGCCTGTCTATTTTGTAATTGTTACTATATGAACACTAAAAACAAATTTAAGAAAACTTTTAATTACACTGGATTTTGGACATATAATAATATCCCTATGCAAAAATGGCGCTGTCTTGAGAACTGATCCTGATTTTCTGGCTTAAACTGGAACCAGTCTCATACTCTTAAATCATTTAATAATGTCAAAAATTCCACTTTGATAACATTAATTCATGCTGACAAGTATTATGTAATTCCAGCATCTATAAAATGATCAGAAAAATTAAATTGCAGCGTTTCCATGAAAACAAATAATCACTATGGCGACGCCTGGTACCACTGACAACAATGACGGAAGCAGACGGGCAGCTTCATGTAACACGGCAACATTGGTCATTTACTTAAAAAGTATGCATGCTGGTATGAAATGCACACCATGAATCACTCATTGTTCCACGTATGGAGGGACATGCCTCCCATGTTTTCACAGTAACCTGACACCCCCGCCCCTTGCAATCACCACAATATAAAGAAAGGATGATGGATATCTAACGGCTAACAAAGCTTTGGCTGTCCAAACACATCAGCTCTATTTGTCTAAACAAGGCAAGATTTTAGATGCTGGCACTGATATTATGGTACTCAGATTTTACCTTCATGTTGTGAGTTATAAATGAACGCAAAGTTCGACTTGACTTTACTCTAGACTTCTAAACAGTACTTCAAGGCAAGAACACAAATTCCATTTAGCACAAAAAAGTACATTTAACCATAAAGTCTTATCCTTATTGTTGATATTTTAATAATAATTTTCAATTCACCAAAATTTTGGAATTTGATCCCATTTGATATCCTGTCAACACCTAAGCCCTTTATTTAACTGTTTTATGGGCCTATCACTTGCCTGAAATGTGTGATAAATCCACCTGACCCCAACATCCCTTCTGGACCACAAAAGGGCCCTTAACCAAAATTGTCAAATTTAAAGGCAATTAAAGGGGATCAGATTTTCTGATCATGTAAAATTTGCATCCCTAAAAGACAGATTTGTACAAAACTGTCTGAAGAAATTTAATTTATCCCCTCATTAAATTTTAGGTCAGAGGGTTAATCTTCAAGACTTGTGAATATATTTTTTCAACAGACAACTTCTTTACTGATTATCATGAAATATTTCCATTCAATTCGAAGTGTTAAGCAAACAATAAATCTCATCTTTCATCAATAAAAACCTGTGATACTTCTCTACATTGGGATTTTTCAAATGAAAGCCGCAAATGCCATTTTATGCAATCAGTGTCCTAAACACAACCTGTGTCTTTATTACTCTAAATGCAGACTTCACATGACTACTTTAGTCAACAGAATTACACACACTGCACAGAAATGTCATTTGCAACCAAAACCAGTGAACAATAAAAAACAACAACATAAATCATCCTAAATCAATAAACTAAAGAACAATAATTACCAATAAGTGATCTCCCTTTGCACTTAAATTAACATCTGCAATGAAGTTAATTAACAGTAAGTACAAACAGGTAATCTCCCTTTGCACAAAATCACCATTTGCAATAAGGTAGGTTTGATATATGTTTAGTAATAAAATGAAGACCAACAAATTCTTTTTCTGTTACTTAATAACAAAAAAAAATTCCAGAATTTTGAATAATTCTCATTCATCATACAGGCATGATCTCAGATTAATTTCAGGATCATAATTCTTTTCAGCTTGATTTAACACCATATTAGTTTTCAACTTTGAATTCCTCAGTATAACCCTGTCACATATTTCACTCCCTTTGGTCCAGATTTAAACTTGGTGATCAAATTAAGTTCTGTTAAAAAATTACTCACTGGCTGGAATGGCGCCATCTGTTCCATAGTGCCCCCTTACAGCTGCATGTATTCAAACATGCCCCAACTGGATTGAGAAATTCACCCCAAAGCATCTCTGTGGCAAATATTTCTTCTTCAAAAGATATTTCAATGTTAAAAAAGCATTAATTTGTGTCATATTACATAACCATTCCATTTTATTTCATGCTTCATAACGCAATTACAAATGAAAGGGAATGAATGGGGACTACTTTCCTAGCCCATGAATCAGAATTGTAGTTCCCTGCAAAACCAGAGTCACTTCATTTCATGCCTTGATCCATTAGGAACTTCAACTCAGAATCTGAGTTTAACATTTAATTCATTTTTTTCTTTCATTATTTGCTTGCTATTCTTTTAATCTAAATCTATGGGACAAGAAATAATGTACAGTCTATTGTTTATCATCTATTTTCGATCTCAACATATGGCAAAGATTTAACTCATTTTTCTTCTTCTTCATAAATATGCAGATCTTTTAAATCTTCAGATTCAAAATATCTACACCACAGATAAAAGGTCTACTTTTTATCAATTTCAATCTTTCTGATTTATTAACTTTGTTTAAGAGATTTTTTACCTATTCATAGCATACCTTTTTCAAAGCATGACCCTCACAGAGGCATTTTGTGGAATACAGGTTCCCTTATACTAATTAATTTTGATTCATTTTAAACACAGAAGAACATAAAATTTTCGGGGTTTTTTTTACCAGAATGAAAACTTCTAGTCATTAACCTATAAACATACATTTGATCACCTACTTTTTCCATTTTATGTTCATGAAGTATGCCTAATGTCATGTTGAAAGAATTTTTAATTTTATGCTAAATAGATCACCATTAAGCAGCAAGCAATAAATGTCTAAGACATTACTGTAATGGGACTCATTCGATTTTTATGACCCCTGGTTATCCTGGACCATTATTACATGCTTAATAACTAGATAATTACAAATGAATTTCTCCATAGGGGCAGTAAAAGTGTAACTTTATATGGGATAAGGAGCTGCTTGAAACAGTGACTGCAGATCGTAGCTCTAAAAACCTATTTTTTTGAGAAGTCGCAGATCTAGAAGTGTACAACCGAATGCGTTCGAAATTACATGGTGCATTGAAAATGACAAAACATTACGGTGATAAAATAGTTAATAATGTTTTACGTAATGAAGTGCAATCTGGTCACAATGTAACTTTATTTCCATTTAATAAGCAGCTATAATCGTTGCACTTGCGAACTGATTCTGGCTTTGTATAGAATCTATTTGTACAACAAATTGCATCCATTATAACTTGTCGCTGCAACTAGCAATTTGTTTAAAATATATATAGAACAAAAATGCAAACTTTGCAAAATTCTGCAAAAAAAAACAACACAAAGTGATTTTGAGATTGAAAATGAACATTATCTTTACAATAATGGAAAAAAACAGTTTTACAAGTCTGCTGTCACAACCATCTATCAGCTGGTTTTATGTGGAAAATATACAGTCAAACTTCAACCACTACAACTCAGACAATTTGTACACCACCCTTTGCTTGAACTTGTCATCAGGTCCTGGCGAAATCCCTGTATAATGTTCTTTGTTTGATGGCTCAGACTACAGGTAACTCTTAACAAATTTTGCTGGTCTAGTAGAGTTCGAAGGAACAAAGTTGAACTGTACTTTAATACCCACAATGCCTTCTAATATACCATCATGATGTTAGTTGCAGTTTCTACTGTAATGTATATACAAATCACTACCAAAAGTAATAAATTTTAACTATTCATATTCAATACCTTTTTTTGCCCAACACCCTCCTCTCCTATACACACCTCAACATGCCATCCTACATCTATTTAATTTTTCATATAAAAAACCAGTAACAGTAGCCATACAACTGTTTACACTCAGCAGCTTTTGCTGACAATTAGTTTCAACAGCATGTCTAAATCTAAAATAGCAGAGATTATCTAGAGGAAAGAAGCCAAAATTTCTCCAAAATATCTAACACCCCTCATAAAGAAAATGATAGAAGACAGAGGGGAAAAATCTGTTGAGAAAATGACAGCATAAAAACAGAATGTATGATGGTGATATCAGTTATGCTGATGAAATTGTGCAGGTCTCTTCTCTAAGAAATTTTTTTGTTAAGATTTAAACAGATTAAATTTTTTATCAAAGCTAACTTTCAATACTGATAATAAGCAAAATATTTTGTAAGATATTGTTTCTCCAGAAATATGATGCTTTGACTAACAAGAGGTGTTGGAGGACAGCAACGCTCGACTATTCAACAGCCTTGTCAATTGAATGAATACAAAAGTCGAACAAGAGCTGTCGGAGGACAGCAACGCTCGACTATTCAACAGCCTTGTCAACTGAATTAATACAAAAGTTGAAAAAGGGGCATTTTTGTAAAATGCAAAGTAGAGGTATTGAACCTCTGTATTGCATGTCATATCATGACAGTGAACAAGTGTGTGAAGTTTCAATCCTTTCCAATTTGTGGATACTGAGATACCAACTTACATACAAAAACTTAACCAAAAACTGCTAAGTCAAAAAAAGGGACATAATTTTGAAAAAAAAAAGAGTAGAGTTATGGGACTTGCTTAGTGCATGTCAGATCATAGACAGTGAACAAGTATGTGAAGTTTCAATCCATTCCCATTATTAAGTACTGAGATACCAGCTTACATACAAAACCTTAACCAAAAATTTCTAAATCGAAAAAGGGGCATAATTTTGTAAAAAAGCAAAATAGAGTTATGGAACCTGTGCAATGTAGGTCAGTTTATCACAGTGAATAAGTGTGTGAAGTTTCAATCCATTCCCATAAGTGGTTAATGAGATACCAGCTTACATACAAAACCTTAACTAAAAATTTCTAAGTTGAAAAAGGGGCATAATTTTGAAAAAAAAAAAAAGAGCAGAGTTATGGGACTTGCTTAGTGCATGTCAGATCATGACAGTGAACAAGTATGTGAAGTTTCAATCCATTCCCATTAGTAAGTACTGAGATACCAGCTTACATACAAAACCTTAACCAAAAATTTCTAAGACGAAAAAGGGGCATAATTTTGTAAAAAAGCAAAATAGAGTTATGGAACCTGTGCAGTGTAGGTCAGTTTATCACAGTGAGTAAGTGTGTGAAGTTTCAATCCATTCCCACAAGTGGTTATTGAGATACCAGCTTACATACAAAACTTAACCAAATCGGGACGCGGACGCCGACGCGGACGCCGACGCATGGGCGAGTCCAATAGCTCTACTATTCTATGAATAGTCGAGCTAAAAAGGGGCATAATTTTGTAAAAATGGGAAACAGGGTTATGGAACCTGCATAGTGTTTATCAACTCATGACAGTGGACAAGTGTGTGAAGTTTCAATCCATTCCCGTTAGTGAGTACTGAGATACCAGCTTACATACAAAAACTTAACCAAAAACAGCTAAGTGAAAAAAGGGGCATAATTTTGAAAAAATGCAAAGTAGAGTTATGGAACCTGCACAGTGCATGTCAGATGATGACAGTGAACAAGTGTGTGAAGTTTCAATCCATTCCCATTAGTGAGTACTGAGATACCAGCTCACATACAAAAACTTAACCAAAAACATCTAAGTGAAAAAAGGGGCATAAAAAAAAATATTTTGCTGACTTTGCTATGTCTGATGTTTAGAAGAACTTTTCTCCCTTGCCTATGAGATGACATACCCTTATCTCCCTTCCTAAGACACCCCCTTTTTTTGCTCCTATTACAAACATGAGTTAGACAATAAATGTCAAAACACAATAATTTTCTCAATAAATCACAAGTTTGAAAAGAACAAATTGACACCTCTGTGTAAAATATCACATAAAACACATACTTTAGAGGAAACTATTAAAACTGTCAGCTGATACATTTCAAGATATATCAAATGATAAATGAAATCCTAGGGTATAAATTATCTTTATAATGAAATCTGCAACAACATTTAATGTAAAATCTATTTTATCCTCAAAATCTCTGTGTATCAGATTTATTTGTAATGCAGCACAAAAAAAATAAACGTTAGAATAGGGTTAATGGGGGTCCTGGTACACCCTGAAGGATTGCATTTTAATTAGAACAGCAGGCCATGTTACACAATAATCACTGATCATCTGACATAAAATAAAATCATCAAAAAGAGAAATGCTAGCACCTGCTTCTATTTAACAAACTTCTGTGAACTGATTGGTTTTTTAACAGCAAATATTTTAACTTGTCTCGCTTTTTCCCCAGAGTTCAAAGGTCCACTAGTCCTACAGTCAACATTTGAACTTAAATGTAAATTCCTTAATTTCTGTTTAGGGTAAAGGTTAGTTCAATCTTTATTTTTGGGTTTTCTGTCAAGCTTGCCTTTGCACTAGTGGCCTTTGGCACACTGAAGGCCACTGGGCTTAGAACTATTTGGCCTTCAGACCAAAGGAATGTGATCAACCACACAAATACCATCTGATACTTATGTCCTCATAAAATTGTCCAGAAGTTGTAACAGATTTTATTTACTCTGAACCTCACTAAAAGCAAATCTCCAGTCCTAATAGCACTTGCTATTCCTACCACCTACTTCTACATTTTTAACTTCTACACTTCATACATAAGAACCATCTTGCATTAACTTACCATTGCTATTGGCTCTCCATGAGCACTATCAGGGTAGATAAGCCTCAGGGCTTGCCGCTTTAAATCCAACAAGCAATTATTGCAACCCTCACACATAATACTAACATGATTGGTGATCTCCTTTAATTTCTGCTCTCTAGTATTTGGAGATAAAACTGGTATCTGTCTACCCCTATTTCCAGCAACCCTTTTGGTAGGCAAAGATTCACTGGAAGGTGACAGTGGTCTATTAGCATCATTTGGAGATAAACATCTCTTTAACCCGCTGTCATTTGCAACTGGAGACAATGGTCGCCCTAAAACAAGCGACATTTCTTCCTTTGAATTATCATTTTGACCATTTCTACCATTCAGTGGTGAAATTGTCCCCAGAACTGTATAATCCATAGAAGCATACTCAGGTTTTGTTGTTTTAGCTAAATTTGGAAGCACTCTTGCAATATTCCGTACACAACTTCTAACATCTGTGGTCACTTCAGTATGAACACCCCCACCCTCTTCCATCAAGTTTTCCCCAATAGCACCACTGATGAACTGATCATAGCTTGGTATGGTTTCATCATTATCAACATTATCATATGTTTCACTAATTCCATTAATCTCAGATAAGCTTTCCAGTGGCTTATCCAGTATATCATCTACATTCGTCTCACTCAAGTCAGTGACCTTATGCACTTGCAGAACATTATTTTTGGAAATATTAGTATTTTTAACATTTTGTTTTGGATATGATATATCCGATATATCTGCTATATCCGACACTTTTGTTCTGCTACTGTTCCTTGCAGGCACTGGTGGTGGTATGCGTTTGGTGTCACGACGCTTGCTGCTTGGAGTTGGAATACGTCGGATAATGGCTTGACCTCCAAACATGTTAGCAGCTGACTTGACACTGATAGATTCAGTGAAACTGTTTTCATCTTCCATCTGAAATGCATAAAAAGTAACTTTTTAATTATATTATATTCAAGATTCTTACATCACTTTCTCTTACAACTCAACAGAATTTTAAATGGCAGTATTAATTACTACATCCATGTAAATTCAGGGAGCTGGGTGTATATTATGGAGACCTTCTAGTGATTTTTGACAAATATTAGCTAGGACACTATTGAACTGAGGAATGAAATGCAGCAAAAGTATCACAATAGAAATGTCTGGGTTAAAGCCTGGAAAAATCTTGCCTTTACACCTGCAAAGACTTGACTAAAAGGCTAGCAAAGTCATGATAAGTCTTGATTTAGACTAGCCACTAGACTGATAATAATATATTTCTACATTTTTCCTTTTCTGACGAATTTAATTTTATAGAGACAAAAGCCAGTCTATTTTAGAGATTTTCACAGAGGAATGATGTTGAAATTATCATATGATATTGGACATAGAATATAGTCTGGCTCAGTTCACTACATTTAATCATAAAAATGTAAAAAAAAAAAGATATATCGTAGTCTAGGAGCTAGACTAGTCTTGATTCAAAGGCTTGACAAAGTCTTGATTTGAATGCTTGCAAAGTCTTGATTGGCTTTAAGGTTGGCAAAGTCTCTGCTTAAACAGGCAAAATGACTTTAAAGCCTTCAAGACTAGCTATGTTTTAGGCAAAATAGCATTACCAAATGAATGCATAAATCTAGGATTGTATCAAAGTGGAAAATATATACCTTAAAGTTTTGAATAATGAGCATATTTAATCTCTTTGTATATTAAATAATCTCTAACAGGAAAAAAATGTGACCTGCATTTGTCAAATTTAGCTAAAGAAAACTAATGTCAAAATTCTATGGAGATTTATTACCCTTGAAAATAGTGGGTAATAAAAACTTGTGAAATATGAATTATATGTCAGAATATGAGAAACTGCAGATAAAAATATTTTTGAGTCTTATTATATATGCTTCATATAGTTATTATTTCATTTATATTTATACAAGGTACATTGTCACGAAACAATATGGGACAAAAACTATTTTTCGATATTAATAAAATAATACCTCTAAAAACAATGAGAGAGAATATAATTCACAGACAGTACAGCTGTACACTACCAAAAACACAATGTAAGAAAAATAAATTATTTTTCATTTGTACAAAAAATGGCAAAGGATTTTTAAAATCATATGTATCGTTCACATGCCCCTCTTCCATCCCTCTCTCACTGATGTACTTCATTGTTTTAAAAATTTAAATGAGAATCACACACAGTCACGAGTATGACTTATGATCATGTGCATCAAACAATTGTATCTTTCTGTATTGTAAGTATTTACCGTATTAAATGTACAAATTTGTGACATATACCACCCCAAACTTATACATATTAGAAATGGTATTACTGTCATTAGTTTTTGGCAAGCAATGAATAGTATAAACTAGATGCCCAAGGGCAACATGTCCAGCCCGGCAGCTTTCAAAAGGACAGGGAGTTGCACACGAAACTCTGTCTCACTGAGACAAACATTTGTGCCAAATAAACAATCGTGTAAGGTTATTTTATAATCCCAAATTCAATGTCCGGACAACGTCAATTATAGCCATATCTGACCTTTAAACTCCAATTGTGACCTTAACCTTTAAGATATTGACGCCGGTGTTGCACGCGACACACCATCTCATGGTGGTAAACAATTGTGCCAGGTTATTTTATAATCCCGCATTCAATGACGAAGTTATTGTCCGGACAAGGTCAATCATAGCCATATTTGACCTTGAAACTCCAAGTGTGACCTTGACCTTTAAGATTATTGATGCCGTGTTGTACGCGACACACCGTCTCATGGTGGTAAACAATTGTGCCAGGTTATTTTATAATCCCACATTCCCTTACTGGCTCGACAAAAATCAAAATGACCACTGACTGAATTTAATACTTGCTATTTTCTTTAATGTTCTGTTAAAAATCAAATCATTTTTACAATTTCTAAAACACTTAAACATCAAGTTTCCACAAAATCTTCATTATGGAAACAGTCCTCGTTCCTATTTTCATGTCTTCTACAAACTTAAGTCAGTTGTATTTCAGTCTCTAAATTGATGGATGAGATAGCTGGATTTTCCGAGACACATGTTATCAAAAATGAATACAATTACATCAAACCTACACAATGTTATAAGCTGGAGCTCTTACTTACAATAGAAAAAGAAATAAACTTTTTTTTTAAACAACATAAATTATAGCCTTCAAAACAAAAATTTCCATAAAAGACATGAGAATTTCCCATCTAGAATATATCATATGCCAAAATTCCCTTGATCAATGTAAATTCTGGCAATAACCATGTTCTGATGTATATAACTCATTAACGTTTGGGACTGCTTTATTCCTGAGACATTTTGTGTAAATCAAACATCTTGTAATTCTGCCATTATTATCATGCTTTAGAGTCCATGTTTAGGGAACAATCAATATAAAAGGCTGTTTTGGGCCCATTATTTGCATAAAAAACACATACATCTAGCCTTTGAATGACCCTGATTAACTCTTAATCATGAAGCAGCTTCTTCAACAAACAACAAGCTTCCAAGGAACATGAATTCATGATGAACATAAATCAGTGCCATAAAATCATAATCAGAAAGATTCATGGATATAACCCAAAAGAAAGACAACAGGGTACAAAGCACTTTAAAGCCAGGCAGCAGTCATAAAATTAAAACATATAGTCTTTAGAAATTATATTTCAATTTAATTTCAGTCCTGTGTCAGAGGTGAAAACACTAGAAGAAATAATGGCAGCAATCATAAGGAAATGTTTTTCTATTTTCAGTAAGAAAAGCAGCACAAATGAATCGCTTTAAGAGCTTTAACAACAAATTCGTCCTCTTGGTTTAAACTAGAACATACAAAATCAAATTTCATCAAAGATGCACAAGTTACAGTAATTAACTGCAACGATTTCAACTGAAAACACATTTCTAACTAAAGATAAAAATATTTGGACACAATGATGCTAATAAACCTTTTAGAGACTGAAATTAATTTAGCTATATCTCAATGGTCATCTGTTCCTATAGTGACCCGACACCCTATCCACTACTAGTGACATGAGGCTGAGACAATAGAAAATGGGCTTTAATTTCCTGGTCACTGCAGGAACATGACCAGTATGGACACACAGACTTGTACATGTCATATCAAACTACTTCATACATTCACATATGGAAAACAGAGAAAGGTCAAGTTAATTTGACCTTCTTGCTGCTAAGCAATGTAGCCTGAAGCACAAATGGCCAGTAACAGTAAAAGGGTGACATTTTGTATTACATTACAGGTCATTATTGAGGTGAAATACTATTAAGTATGTAATAATTGTGAGGAAATTTTGATGAAGTTCAAAGATACTATAATGGCCATCAAGGAAAACATTACACAATCATGCAGTTTAGAACATAAAAATACTTTATATTACATATTACTTGCCAGATGTTTGAAGTTTGAAAGTGTTGGATAACATTTAAGCCATATTTTAAAACTGTGTATATAGCTTTGGAATTCATTTATTTTATGGTCTGTCTTGGTTACCCGACCAAAATTGGCAATAATAAATTTTACAAACCTGGATTTCTAATGAATTTGGGCTAAGTAATTGTCAATGCTTATTTTTGACAATTATAATACAACAGATATTATATTCATATTGTTTCCAGGGCAGAGTATGTTAATTAAACTTATAGATCTCTATTTATGTTACAGTAAGTTTGGCAACTGCAGGATAGTAAAATAAAATTTAAAAAAAAACCTTAGCGAAAATTCACTCAGTGAGGTAAAGTTCTGAATAACTACCTTTAAACCAGAATGCAGTTTTTCAATGCATAATTATGAAACGTTCCTTAATATTATATCAATTAAAACCATGACAGTTTCCTAGAAACTTACAAAAAGTAATGTCCATCTAAGAAGCATTGATTTTCTACATTTTTCTTTTTGTATAGCAAAGATAAAGCCAGTGTATAGCACTCCTCCAACCTAGATTCTTTGGGTAAAAAGTCCCATAATTCACCATGATATCAGGCAAATGTAAGAGAAAATAATTTATTTATTAGATGAAACTATAGAACAAACTCAAAATAGATAAAATATACTTTAGAACCCCTCTACATGAACAAAAACTTCATGATAGATAATATTTCTCTTACTCAGCACAAATTAATAGATGGAAACATGAAATAAATTATTCAAAACAGAGCATTAAATTTCAATTATGTATCTGAGCAAAATGAAAAAGACGCCCTAACGATCTAGTAATAGCTGGAACAATACAATCAATTAAATATTAATGACAAACTAGAATCTAAATTTACCTTTAAAATATCCTATTCCAAATACATGAAAAATGAAACATCTCTAAAAACTTGGATAAAAACAGGAATAAAAATGTAATGAAAACTGGAATGTGTCAAAAAGAATCATGGCAACATCTCTTAACTTAATGGTAATATACAGTAAAATGTAGGCTATTAAAATAAAATAAGGTTGAGACTACACTGTTCTATTGTATAGGACAGTTTACTGTCCTAGCGTAAGTTTCCTCATGTGGAAAATTAAGTCAGATTTTTTTTTTCCAAGGCGAGAGCTAAATTACCATAAAACAACACTAGATGTCTAAATCTTATTTACTTGAATTAACAACTGAATGAATAAATAAATCTCTGCATATATTTTACAACAATCACACACAACAAGCTGTAATTTACACTGGTTTTATTGGAGCACATTTGCAATTCATTGTAGTGGGCAGTCAGCAAAATATGAAAATGCAACATTTACAGAAGCCCCAAGAGACAGAATTTGTTCAAACAACATACTATCTCAAGCATACATCTTACTACCTCATCATACTACCTTAAACGCACAATCTAGCTACCTCATACACAGGGCATGTTAATCTTATAAACACAACAGAACCATCTCATGGCCAGTATATACTATCTTGTGCACATAATATAACTATCTCATGGATAGAACGTACTATCTTGTGCACCAATGTAACAATCTCATGGACAGAACATACTATCTTGTGCGCATAATGAAACCATCTCATAATATCTTGTGCACACAATGTAACCACCTTATGGACAGTACATACTATCTTGTGCACACAATGTAACCACCTTATGGACAGTACATACTATCTTGTGCAACTATCTTGTGCACACAATGTAACCATCTCATGGACAGAACATACTATCTTGTGCACACAATGTAACCACCTTATGGACAGTACATACTATCTTGTGCACATAATGTAACCACCTGATGGACAGTACATACTATCGTGTGCACACAATGTAACCATCTCATGGACAGAACGTACTATCTTGTGCACACAATGTAACCACCTTATGGACAGTACATACTATCTTGTGCACACAATGTAACCATCTCATGGACAGAACGTACTATCTTGTGCACACAATGTAACCATCTCATGGACAGAACGTACTATCTTGTGCACACAATCTAACCATCTCATGGACAGAAGATACTATATTGTGCACACAATATAACAATCTCATGAACAAAACATACTATCCTGTGCAAACCATGTAACCATCTCATGGACAGAACATACTATCTTGTTCACACAATGTAACAACCTTATGGACAGAACATACTATCTTGTGCACACAATGTAACCATCTCTGGACAAACATACTACTTGCACAAAATATACCATCTCATGGACAGACATTACATCTTGTGCACACAAATGTAACCATCTCATGGACAGTACATAATATCTTGTGCACACAATGTAACCATATCTTGTGCACACAATGTAACCACCTCATGGACAGTACATACTATCTTGTGCACACAATGTAACCACCTCATGGACAGAACATACTATCTTGTGCACACAATGTAACCACCTCATGGACAGTACATACTATCTTGTGCACACAATGTAACCATCTCATGGACAGAACATACTATCTTGTGCACACAATGTAACCATCTCGTGGACAGAAGATACTATATTGTGCACACAATGTAACCATCTCATGGACAAAACATACTATCTTGTGCACACAATGTAACCATCTCATGTGCACACAATGTAACCATCTCGTGGACAGAAGATACTATATTGTGCACACAATGTAACCATCTCATGGACAAAACATACTATCTTGTGCACACAATGTAACCATCTCATGTGCACACAATGTAACCATCTCATGGACAGAACATACTATCTTGTGCACACAATGTAACCACCTTATGGACAGAACATACTATCTTGTGCACACAATGTAACCACCTCATGGACAGTTCATACTATCTTGTGCACACAATGTAACCACCTCATGGACAGTACATACTATCTTGTGCACACAATGTAACCACCTCATGGACAGTACATACTATCTTGTGCACACAATGTAACCACCTCATGGACAGTACATACTATCTTGCGCACACAATGTAACCACCTCATGGACAGAACATACTATCTTGTGCACACAATGTAACCATCTCATGGACAAAACATACTATCTTGCGCACACAATGTAACCATCTCATGGACAGAAGATACTATATTGTGCACACAATGTAACCATCTCATGGACAAAACATACTATCTTGTGCACACAATGTTACCATCTCATGTGCACACAATGTAACCATCTCATGGACAAAACATACTATCTTGTGCACACAATGTAACCATCTCATGGACAGAATATACTATCTTGTGCAAACAATGTAACCATCTCATGTGCACACAATGTAACCATCTCATGGACAGAACATAATAACTTGTGCGGACAATGTTACAATCTCATGGACAGTACATACTATCTTGTGCACACAATATAACCATCTCATGGACAAATCATACTGTCTTGTGCAAACAATGTAACCATCTCATGTGCACACAATGTAACCATCTCATGGACAGAACATAATATCTTGTGCTGACAATGTAAGCATCTCATGGACAGTACATACTATCTTGTGCACACAATGTAACTATCTCATGTGCATACAATGTAAGCATCTCATGGACAGTATATACTATCTTGTGCACACAGTATAACCATCTCATGGACAGAACATACTATCTTGTGCACATAATATAACAATCTCATGGACAGAACATAATCTTGCGCACCAATGTAACCATCTCATGGACAGAACAACCTATCTTGTGAACACAATGTAACAACCTCATGGACAGTACATACTATCTTGTGCACACAATGTAACCATCTCATGGATAGAACATACTAAAATTAAATTATATTAAATACATATATTAAGCAAATACAAGTCATATTAACTGATACAGTGGTATCTATTTACAAAATATTTTACTGTAGTTCTTCTGCTCCAGGTGTGATACAGGTGTGAAATCAACATCAGTTTCAAACTTTGATGTCATCTTACATGACAAGTGATCTGACATGAAGAAATCTGATGTTAAATCTACCTAGACATTTACAATGTTAATTGGCTACATTAAAAGAGGGACTTACAAGAAAAAAAGTTGAGGTCGTGCAGGTCAGACAAGATATATCAATCATGTAAGGGGAAATATGTAAGCTAGTTAGCATCTAATTAGGAAAATGTAATTGTATTATCAAAGTGCAATAAGCCTACAGCAGGACTTGGATGTCTGGAAGGTTAAGTGATGCATGGTAATGGGGTGCAGCAAATTTTTTTACTACATTTTCAACTTCCTATACATTTGATTCCATATACAGTAAAATTCCTACTTACAACCACTCAGAAATTACGACCGAACCGCTAATACGACCGATTTTGCAAAGAACGGAATATTTCCTTCTTAAAACCAATGGTCGTTTGTCCGAAAATGCGACCAGACCGCTAATCCACTAATGCGACCACCAATTTCGGAACTGTTTGATTTTTTCACACTTAATTAATCACCGCAATTACGACCACTCAATTACTTCTGTATGTTACCGCGAATCACCGCGGGAATCAACACGTGCGACATCGTGTTAACACGTTAAGCGTGTACATTGTGTATTTATCCGTTAATTGCTACAAGTCTTTATCAAAACAACGTATTAATCTGTTTGATTGTCTGAAATTGTTATTTAAAAATGTTTCGTGTTTTACATCACTATTTTGACATAAGAAACTGTTGAAATAATTAATTTGTTTGTAATTAGACGTATGCCCGCTGATCAAATTGACTGGATTAAAACGGATTTAATTAGATCTAAACGGTGTTTGCTTGTTATTATTGATGTAAATACGTTTGGGATTTCAGCGGAGAATGAAGTTTGAAATTGTTTGATATTGTTGTAATTGTCTTTAATTGAACAAAATTCAAACCATTATCAGTTAAGTGCGTCCTTAATTAATACATAGTTTGATTAACTCTTTGATTAACACAGTGATCAAGTATTTAAAGCTAAAAAAATTAAAGAAAATAAAGGTACATATAAATTGAACACTGTGTTTGCCATTATTGCGTCTTGATTGTATTCCAATGTGTTATTATCTGCCAGACCATACCTGTAAAGCCTTGTCCACTAATCAGACCAGACCGCTAATAAGACCAGTTTTACAAAGAACCATGGGTGGTCTTAATAGCGGAATTCTACTGTACATGCAAAACCAAGAGTGGATGCAGTGGTCCAGGAGTTTGAGCCCCCCGCTCCTCCAACTAAAAATTACTAACACTGGGATAAGAGTCCTGTGTATGGGTGCTTTACACCTGGCACGCTAAAGAACCAGGGAAGCTTCTGGTATTGGAGCGTCTTCTGTATCTTGCACTATCCTGCGACTAACATTACTAACAGTCTTCTGGAGGAATCGCCCATATAGATACCGGTGGCAACTACAAATAAGCTTACATACAAACAAACATGCAAAACCCATGCTGGTTTCTTTTCTTGTTTTTCTGTAAAAAATAGATGTGAATAACATAAAACACGGTTTTGTGCCATGTAATTGAACATGTCACATAAAGAAACGAAAAATAACATGTATACCCTTTCAAATTGAAATATCCAAATATTTTTTTTAAACATTAATAACAAGAAATAAAGTCAATAGAACAGTCCGGACGACCAACCAAATATGACATAAATATCCCATCAGCCTTTGTTCTCGCCTTTTGTCAGGGAGCGTGAAAATGGACTTAAAATAAATCTTGTAATGACCATCTACTCCGCCCAGTCCTTCCAAACCCTAAAATTGACTTAGCACACTGCCCTTTTGTAGTATCTTCCCTTCAATGAACCCATATAATGCTTGGCGGATAATCCATACTTTATCATCATGTCTGCTTGGACTAACGGTAGCATCTTTAAGTGTTTAAAGGATTGAAAAATGGAAAACTAGCGAGTGATAATCACAGAAAATTGAATGTTTGGGCAGAATAATTTATCTGGTTGCAGACTATGATTGCATGCAGAAATTGCATTCTGCAGGCAGACACGTTAATCACCACTGCAGACTGACCATTTAGTTGTCTTTTAGAAATTATTGAATATAGCAAAGACTTAACAGGCAAAAAACAGAACTAAGCATAAAAACCAAAGAGCATTGAATTACAAACAAATTGTACAAAGAATGGCCTGATGTTTTTTTCCCATCCAATAGTTTTGGGCACTCCATGCTTTTCAACAATTTATAGAGAATTAAATATTAAGAAGTCTTTTTTACGTCGTTTGTTTAATTCCTATTTTTGCAGAGACTGTCTGAGCATTCTTCTGGTCAATTTTGTAACTATTTTAAACATACTGATTCAGTCCCTTGTTGTACAAAAAAAAACTTTTCATAAAACCTTGACTCATGAAATTTCTATTTATTTACAAAAATAAACCCTCATATTCATCATGCTTGCCAAAAAAACAAAGCACCTGAAGAAATTGGCTTCAAAAACATGTGTTCGCTTTCTATTTAATTAACAGGGTCAATGCACATCTATCTAGTTAGCCAATCTAGGTAACAGAACATGAAATTTTTTTCTGGATAGCTGCATACCTTGGCATATACATTGTTTTTTCTCTATCTTTAGCTGAACAGTGCCATGATTTACTATCTCACAGACAGGAAATGTTCCTTACTTTGAAATTCCTGAAAGTACTTTTATCACATGCTGAAATAATGCAATAATTGAGGAGAGAATTTCCACCAATTTAAAGTAATGGCTCCAGTTGCAGGCAAAGATTTCTCTTTTGTGTGGTCCACACATGAAAGATGTTCCCGATTTGATTTTTGTGAGAGAAGAAAGAAAACAGATCAACTGCAACTCATGAAATATTGAAAAACTTAAAATGCTGTCATTTTTTATGAAAATTTATATTGATGAATATCCACTTTGGATTTTATAGTTGTTAAGCAAGTTCATTAAATGTCTGTTTGCTTACCTCTATTACATATTTCACAGGAAAAACACCCCACTCCATATCAAAGTGGCCAATCAAATTTCAGATTTTTAGGAATTCAACCTATTAGGTAACAATTCACAACATATGTATATTCTAATCAAGAAATTTCATCATTAATTGAAAGAAAGTTCTAACGTCTGGAACTTGTTCTAAATACAAGATGGGCCTGAAGGCTCTGTATCACTCAACTGACCTAGTTCTTACCCCAGGTAACCTAGTACCTAATTTGGCCTAAATTTCATTGAGGCAAACATACTGACCATGTAAATCAGGTAGATCATTAACAAAGTTACCTAGTGACATAGTTTTTGACCTCAGGTATCAAACTTTTGAATTTGACCTAGATTTCATACAAATAAACATTCTGGCTAAGATCAAGTTGAAAAGGTGACCTATGAAGTCTTAACAAGGTTTTTTTCTATGATTTGACCTAATGACCTGTTTTTTTTCCCAAGTGACCTAGTTACTAATTTATTTTTTGATCTTGATAATCATACTTGGCCTGAGTTCATAAATACAAACATTCTGACAATGATATATTACAAGAGGGCCATGATGGCCCTAAATCGCTCACCTGTTATCATTGCATTTGAGGACAAGAAGGTCCTCAGAAAAAATATCTAAGTCCAAAGGACAGGAACAACAAAGGAAAGAAATTTAACCAGAAAGAAAAAAAATCTTACAAGGTACAGATATGTCAAAATACACCTAAAATTGGAGGTACCATCCATGTTGTACCACAGAAAAGTGGTCTCGGTTTTTCCCTACGGCCAATAATAAAAAAGTTACTAAAAATAAGCTATTTATATTAACGTAAAAGGGAAGTAATTAAAAAGAAAATTATTGTAAGTGATCAAAAGAAGGATCTGCCAAATAAATCTGTTGACATACAAATGTAAATGAAATTTCAGATCAGTATCTTCATGAGTTACGAAGATATACCCATTTTAATTTGAAATAAAGGGAGGTAATTTGACATAAAATCAGTCCATAGTTATCTACCCTGTTTGGCTCAGTCCAACTAATAACAATAATGAAATTTCAAATAAGTCCTAAGGACTTACTAATATAAATCCATTTTGACTACAATCAGGGGAGGTAATCAGATATAAAATAACTCTTGAACCTACGACTGGATCTGATTTGTCATGGAATCCAAGATTAGTTGTTGTTGAAGATATTTTGGAAGTTTGTATCAAAAAAAAATATATATAAATGAAGTCTCTATATGGCTGCAAAAGCCAAAATAGCCAATTTTGGACTTTTAAGGGGCCATTACTCTGGAACCCATGAAGGAATCTGGCCAGTTCAAGAAAGGAATCAAGATCTTGTGGTGATACAAGTTGTGTGCAAGTTTGGTTAAAATAAAATCATAAATGAAGTTGCTATTGTGCAGACAAGGTCAAAATAGCTAATTTTGGCCCTTTCAGGGGCCATAACTCTGGAACCCATTATGGGATCTGGCTGGTTCAAAAAAGGAACTGAGATCTTATGGCAGCACAAGCTTTGTTCAAGTTTGATTAAATTCAGATCATAAATGAAGCTGCTATTGTGCAGACAAGGTCAAAATAGCTAATTCTGGTCCTTTCAGGGGCCATAACTCTGGAACCCATAAAGGAATCTAGCCAGTTCAAGAAAGGAACCAAGATCTTATAGTGATGCAAGTTGTGTGCAAGTTTGGTTAAAATCAAATCATAAATGAAGCTGCTATTGTGCAGACAATGTCAAAATAGCTAATTCTGGCCCTTTCAGGGGCCATAACTGTGGAACCCATAATAGGATCTGGCCAGCTCAAGAAAGGAACCAAGATCTTATGGTGATACAAGTTGTGTGCAAGTTTAATTAAATTCATATCATAAATGAAGCTGCTATTGTGCAGACAAGGTCAAAATAGCTAATTTTGGCACTTTCAGGGGCCATAACTCTGGAACCCATAAAGGAATCTGGCCAGTTCAAGAAAGGAACCAAGATCTTATAGTGATACAAGTTGTGTGCAAGTTTGGTAAAAATCAAATCATAAATAAAGTTGCTATTGTGCAGACAAGGTCAAAATAGCTAATTTTGGCCCTTTCAGGGGCCATAACTCTGGAACCCATGATGGGATCTGGCCAGTTCAAGAAAGGAACCAAGATCTTATGGTGATTCAAGTTGTGTGCAAGTTTGGTTAAAATAAAATCATAAATGAAACCATTATCGTGCAGACAAGAAATTGTACTTATGATGCTCAATTAAAAAATGTGTTAATAAGATTTCCTATGATCCGACATAGTGACCTAGTTTTTCAGCCTGGGTAATCCAGATTCTTGATCTAGATATCATAGAGGCATTCTGACAAAGTTTCATGAGAATCAAACAGAACCAGAAATGTGTCCATGGGACACAGATGCCCCCACTACATGACATTAAAATGACAATTTTTTCCCAGGTCAGGGGCAAAAAATGACAATTTTTTCCCAGGTCAGGGGCCAGAACTCCTACAATACTGAATGAATCCGGATGCGAAACCCCAGATGCACAACTGCACATACTGACCATTATTCCTGTAAACTTTGGCGACTCTAGGTCAAATACTTTTGGAGCTACGTACGACACAACATTAAAATGACCAATTTTTTACTAAGTCAGGGGCCATAACTCCTACATGACTGGATGAATCCAGACGCAAAACCCCAGGTGCACAACTGCATATGCTGACCAACATTCCTGTAAACTTTGGTGACTGTAGGTCAAATACTTTTGGAGCTATGCGCGACACAACATTAAAATGACCATTTTTTTACTAAGTCAGGGGCCATTACTCCTACATGACTGGATGAATCCGGACGCGAAACCCCAGGTGCACAACTACACATGCTGACCAACATGCCTGTAAAGTTTTGTGACTCTAGGTCATATACTTTTGGAGCTAGGCGCGACACAACATTAAAATGACCAATTTTTACAAAGTCAGGGGCCATAACTTCTACACGACTGAATGAATCCGGACGCGAAACCCCAGGTGCACAACTACACATGCTGACCAACATTCCTGTAAAGTTTTGCGACTCTACGTCAAATACTTTCAGAGCTACGCGCGACACAACATTTTTGGACGGAAGGACGGACGGACAAGAGCAAATCTATATGCCCCCCCCCCACCCAAAGTGGTGGGGGCATAAAAAGTTGCTTCTAGAGTGTTAACAAGGTTTTTCTATGATTTGACTGTTTTTGATCTCAGGTAACTCAGTTTTAAATTTGTCCTAGATTTCAGAGACACAAGCATATGATAAAGTTTCATAAGGTAGGGTAGAAAATGTGGCATCTTAAGTGTTAACAAGGTTTTCCTGTTTATTTACCTAGTGACCTAGTTCTTGACCCTAGTTGACACATTAACAAATTCTAACAAGATTTTATTTAGGGTAATATTCTGACCAAATTTCATTAGGATTGGGCTAAAATTGTAACTTCTAGAGTGTTGATAGTCAAATCATTGACAACGCACAAAACGCACAACAACAGATGACGGACACAGGGTGATCACAATACCTTACCTTGAGCATTTTGTGCTCAGCTGAGCTAACAACAAGAGCACCGCCTTGCGGGTGCTGACGCTCATCTGATTTTTTTTTGTGTAATAGAAATATTGTCCTACCCATGATTTTCTAAGTCTAAAAAGGGCCATCATTCTTGCAAAAAGCAGGATAGAGTTATGTTTCTTGATGTACAGTGTCCACTTATGATGGTGAAAAACTGTTGCAAGTTTTAAAGCAATAGCTTTGATAGTTTATGAGAAAAGTCGACTTAAACATAATACTCAACCAAGAAAATGATTTTCTAAGTCCAAAAGGGGCAATAATTATTGCAAAAAGCAGGATGGAGTTATGTTGCTTGCTATACAGGGTCAGCTTATGATAGTGAACAAGTGTTGCAAGTTTCAAAGCAATAGCTTTGATAGTTTAAGAGAAAAAGTTGACCTTAACATAAAACTTAACCAAGAAATCTGATATATTCTAAGTCCAAAAGGGGCCATAAATCTTGCAAAAAGCAGGATGGAGTTATGTTTCTTGCTGTACAGGGTCAGCTTATGATGGTGAACAAGAGTTGCAAGTTTTAAAGCAATAGCTTTGTTAGTTTAGGATAAAAGCTGACCTAAACATAAAACTTAACCAAGAAAACTGATTTTCTAAGTCCAAAAGGGGCAATAATTCTTGCAAAAAGCAAGATGGAGTTATGTTTCTTGATGTACAGGGTCTGCTTATGATGGTGAACAAGTATTCCAAGTTTCAAAGCAATAGCTTTGATAGTTTAGGAGAAAAGTTGACCTAAACATAAAACTTAACCAAGAAATCTGATATTTTCTAAGTACAAAAGGGGCCATAAATCTTGCAAAAAGCAAGACGGAGTTATGTTTTTTGCTATACAGGGTCAGCTTATGATGGTGAACAAGTATTCCAAGTTTCAAAGCAATAGCTTTGATAGTTTAGGAGAAAAGCTGACCTAAACATAAAACTTAACCAGGCAATGCCGACGCAGACACCGACGCCGACAACCGCTCAAGTGATGACAATAACTCATCATTTTTTTTCAAAAAATCAGATGAGCTAACAAAATGCTAAACACAAGTTCCATGCACCAATCTAAATGAAACACACAGAAATAATTTTTTTTATACAAAACGCTTATCCTTGAGTGTTAAACTATTGTAGGGGCATGCATTTTTTTACAGGAATCTTCAAAAAGAAGGAACAAAGGTTAAATCATAATTGGAGAAAAGAACTGTCAGTAAGACAGCACGCTCCACTTTTCTCAGTGCTCGACTGAATTAGAGCTCTGCCAGTAAAAAATTTATAAAACTTTAACCAAAAGATTCTAAGTTAAAAATGGGCTTAACTCTGTCAAAAATTCAAATCTGAGTTATGGGGATTGTATCTCCTGGTGAAGACTTTAATAGTAAATAACTATTCTAAGTTTTAAGTCAAAAGCTTTGACAGTAATAGATATTTGACTATCAAAAACTTTAACAAAAAAAAATCTAAGTTAAAAAGGGGCATTACTCTGTCAAAATTCAAATCAGAGTTATGGCGATTGTTTCTCCTGGTGTAGACTTTGATAGTAAATAACTATTTTAAGCTTTGATAGTAACAGAGACATCTGACTTTATCAAAAACTTTAACAACAGCAGCCCTGGCGTGTGCAATAGCTCTACCTTTTCTTCGAAAAGTCGAGCTAATAAAATGAACTGGTCAATTTTTTGAAATTATCATGACATAGAGAAATACCTCCTGACTGTAAATATTGGATTGTTTTTGGACATTTTAAAAACCAAACTTATCTTCTTAATAAATTTGTTTTGAAAATATGATCAGTGTCTGTAAAACTAATGTCCTTGATTCCCAGTCATGCAATGAATAGGTACAATCCTGCCCACATTGACAGCCATTATTTGGAAGATTACACTCAACCTAGGCAAAAACATAAACTTGTTTTGTGTACTTGTTTGATTTTGAGTCAGGCTTTTTTTATGAAAATCCATATCTGGCACCTGATTTTTGTAAAATAACCAATATATTTATATTTCTTATGATATCTATGAAAGTAACTAAGCCTTTTTTCTCTCCTAGCTAGCCTGTAAACTCTACATCAATAGGGCTTGCAATATGGACGGTTTCACTAGATACCCACATGACCCTATCCTGGAAAATCTTGTATAACTTCCATTTTGGATGAGTACATTTTCTAGAGATTTTATATTCATTTGATTTGTAGTGGAAACAGATTTTTCGCATGTCTGACATGTTATTGTCTACCACTGAACAAAAACGCATAATTTTGCTAGATTTACTCCAACATCAATTCCCGTAGATAATCATAATCAACTAGATTCACAATGTAAATGGTATGTAAATCTTTACTGACAAACATTCAATTATTTTTTGCAAATTAGTTACAATCAGTGAATTGTATTGAATTTGGACGAAAGAAAATCATGTTCTGGCATCCTTTGATTATCCAGCATATTTCTGTAGAAGTTCTAAATGCACACTCGGCGAGACTGTGAAATGACTCACCATATATGGGAGTAAATAGACGTTCATCATGCATTTTGCATTTAATTCCAAGTCAGTTCTATCATCATTATATCTGTTGAATTGTGTTTAAGATGACCATACATGTGTATTATCTGTTACTATACTTAAATTCTATTCTTTAAAAATATTTTCAGCAAGCAGAGGAACTGCAAGTATTGAATACAGACTTTTTACCTACATGTACTTTCAGATTGATGCCGTGGCCCTGTAATAAATAACGGATTTACTAGGAATGCTGATGTTCCACCTAGCCAGTTTTTGGACAACAGTTAGTGGGCATTCAAATACTTCTAGGCTGGCAACACCACTATTAAGTTGCTACACTGAGATTTGTACTCAGTGAGCAAAAAAACAACAAAAAACCATGGCCATGTTTTGCACTAACGGTTCGTATGACATGTCATTAGGAAATTAAATGTATCAAACTGGCAATAAATGTTTTACTCTATGTCAAAACAGAAGACAAAAGAGTTTATTTTAGCTGTCCTAACAAGAGATTTATTGAAGATATGTCAAGACATCCTATCTGTCTAATTAAAGATGATCTAGAAGATATACAGGTAGAACAATAGACATGATAATTGGAGAGACAACAAGAAGTACTGACACTTTAACAATAGATGAGCACTCTACCAACCATCAAACTGCACTCATTTTCCATATCTAAATATAACCAAAGACCATTTTCAATATAACAAAAAAACAGGAATATAAAACAATAAAGGTATTTGAATAGGGTAATGTTGGATATTTTACATGGGGTCACATAAAATGTAATTATTTCTTACAGAAACACATCCTTGTACTTTTAATAATTTAAATTGAAATGCCTTAATGAAGAGTTAAAAAAACATAATTGCCTTAGTGTCTTCTTTTTTTCTCAATAATCACAACTTTGGTCAATGTACATAACTTGAGTTCCTGCACTCCCATCCAGCACTAACTTGTTACTTTGCATAAATTTGCCATGATAGAAATGAGCAAACTGGGAAAAACTGGCTAGCCAGAGGCTGTCTAACTGCTTCACCTGCTGAACAATCTAGAAGGCCACATCAAATTTACTATATTTGGTGTATTAGTACAATTAGAAAACAAGAGCTGTCGGAAGACAGCAACGCTCGACTATTCAACAGCCTTGTCAACTGAATGAATACAGAAGTTGAAAAAGGGGCATAATTTTGTAAAATGCAAAGTAGAGGTATTGAACCTCTGCACTGCATGTCATATCATGACAGTGAACAAGTGTGTGAAGTTTCAATCCTTTCCAATTTGTGGATACTGAGATACCAGCTTACATACAAAAACTTAACCAAAAACTGCTAAGTCAAAGGGGCATAATTTTGTAAAAATGCCAAGTAGAGTTATGGGACCTCCACAGTGCATGTTAGATCATGACAGTGAACAAGTGTGTGAAGTTTCAATCCATTCCAATTAGTGGATAATGAGATATCAGATTACATACAAAAATTTAACCAAAAAAAAAAAGGGGCATAATTTTGAAAAAGAGTAGAGTTATGGGACTTGCTTAGTGCATGTCAGATCATGACAGTGAACAAGTATGTGAAGTTTCAATCCATTCCCATTAGTAAGTACTGAGATACCAGCTTACATACAAAACCTTAACCAAAAATTTCTAAGTCGAAAAAGGGGCATAATTTTGTAAAAAAGCAAAATAGAGTTATGGAACCTGTGCAATGTAGGTCAGTTCATCACAGTGAATAAGTGTGTGAAGTTTCAATCCATTCCCACAAGTGGTTACTGAGTTACCAGCTTACATACAAAACCTTAACCAAAAATTTCTAAGTCGAAAAAGGGGCATAATTTTGTAAAAAAGCAAAATAGAGTTATGGAACCTGTGCAATGTAAGTCAGTTTCTCACAGTGAATAAGTGTGTGAAGTTTCAATCCATTCCCACTAGTGGTAATTGAGATACCAGCTTACATACAAAACCTTAACCAAAATCGGGACGCGGACGCGGACGCCGACACGGACACCGACGCATGGGCGAGTCCAATAGCTCTACTATTCTATGAATAGTCGAGCTAATGAAAGCTTACAATGAACACTGTTACAGGGACCTATCTCCAGATGAAAGTAAAAAAAAACTATAGAGTTGCTTTTGAGAAAAGCGCATGTCTCCCACAACTGCCTAATCATCTAGATTTGCATATTTCTTCTCCATTATGTATCTAAGTCAACCATGCACCAAAACCTGTATCACCCAGGCATCTGTGTTTTCGATCATTCAAGGGCCATAACTGCGAAGAGCCTTGGCCGATTTGGCTGTTTATTGAACTTGGTCGAGGACTTACTGTCAAACTCATTTTGTTCAAGATTGATGAAGATCGGATGAGAAATGTTGGACTTGATGAGTACAGACAAGATTTGTGACAGACAAACACAGACAGGAGTAAATCAATTTGTCTCCCACCACAGTGGTGTGAGAGACATGCTAAAACTTGTAAGGGAAAGCAACTGATATGTGGAAAATGATAAACCAATTTTGTTTGTGTAAATATTTTAATGTGTATGATGGAAACAAGAGGGCCAAGATGGCCCTAGGCCGCTCACCTGAGAAACACACCAGAACACACTATAATGGTGTAAACATGTTTGACTTAGTGATTTCATGGAAAAAAATATTCTGACCAATTATCATTAAAATTGGAGCAAAATCCTAGAGTATAAACAAGTTTTTTCTTTGATTTGACCTAGTGACCTAGTTTTTGACCCCAGATGACCCATATTCGAACTTGACCTAGATTTCATCAAGGCCATCATTCTGACCACATTTCATGAAGATCAATTGAAAAATACAGCCTCTATCGCATACACAAGGTTTTTCTTTGATTTGACCTAGTGACCTAGTTTTTGACCCCAGATGACCCATATTCGAACTTGACCTAGATTTCATCAAGGCCATCATTCTGACCACATTTCATGAAGATCAATTGAAAAATACAGCCTCTATCGCATACACAAGGTTTTTCTTTGATTTGACCTAGTGACCTAGTTTTGATCCCAGACAACCCATATTCGAACTTGACTTAGATTTCATCAAGGCAACCATTTTGACTAAATTTTATGAAAATCCAGTGTAAAATGCAACCCCTATTGCATACACAAGGTTTTGCCTTGATTTGACCTAGTGACCTGGTTTTTGAACCCAGATGACCCATATTTGAAATTGACCTAGATTGTATCAAGGCTATCATTCTGACAAAATTTCATGAAGATCAGTTGAACAAGACGGCCAAGATGGCCCTAGGTCGCTCACCTAAACACACCATTACAGTGTTAACATGTTTGACATAGTGATTTCATGGAAACAAATATTCTGACCAATTTTCATTAAGATTGGACCAAAAATGTAGTCTCTTGAAGTGTAAACAAGTATTTTCTTCAATTTAACATAATGACCTAGTTTTTACGCCAAGGTAACCTACATTCAAACTTGGCCTAGATTTGATCAAGGCAATCATTCTGACTAAATTTCATAAACCTCAATTGAAAAATAGAGCCTCTATTGCATACAAAACCTTTTTCTTTGATTTGTCCTAGCGACCTAGTTTTTGATCCAAGATGACCCGTATTCAAAATTGACCTTAATTTCATCAAAGCTGTCATTCTGACCAAATTTCATGAAGATCAATTGAAAAATACAGTCTCTATCGCATACACAAGGGTTTTTTTTATTTGACCGAGTGACCTAGTTTTTAACCACAGATGACCCATATTCTAACTTGACCTAGATTTCATTAAGGCAATCATTCTGACTAAATTGTATGTATATCCAGTGTAAAATGCAGCCCCTATTGCGTACACAAGGTTTTTCTTTAATTTGACCGGGTGACCTAGTTTTTGAGGCTAGATGACCCATATTCAAATTCAACCTAGATTTCATCCAGACAAACATTCTGATCAAATTCCATGAAGATCCGGTGTGGCATCTATTGCATACACAAGGTTTTTCTTTGATTTGACCTAGTGACCTAGTTTTTGACCCCAGATGACCCATTTTCGAACTCACTTTAGATTTCATCAAGGTAATCATTCTGACAAAATTTCATGAAGATCAATTGAAAAATACAGCCTCTATCGCATACACAAGGTTTTCCTTTGATTTGACCTAGTGACCTAGTTTTTGACCCTAGATGACCCATTTTCGAACTTGGCCTAGATTTCATCAAGGTAATCATTCTGATCAAAATTCATGAACCTCAATTGAAAAATACAGCTTCTATCGCATACACAAGGTTTTTCTTTGATTTGACCTAGTGACCTAGTTTTTGACCCCAGATGACCCATTTTCGAACTTGGCCTAGATTTTATCAAGGTAATCATTCTGATCAAATTTCATGAAGATCAGTTGAAAAATACAGCCTCTATCGCATACACAAGGTTTTTCTTTGATTTGACCTAGTGACCTAGTTTTTGACCCAAGATGGCCCATTATCGAACTCGGCCTAGATTTCATCAAAGTAATCATTCTGACAAAAATTCATGAAGATCAAATGAAAAATACAGCCTCTATCGCATACACAAGGTTTTTCTTTGATTTGACCTAGTGATCTAGTTTCTGACCCCAGATGACCCATTTTCAAACTCGGCCTAGATTTCATCAAGGTTATCATTCTGACCAAACTTCATGTAGATCAGTTGAAAAATACAGCCTCTATCGCATACACAAGCTTAATGTTGATGGACGACAGACAGACGCCGGACGCCGAGCGATCAGAAAAACTCACCTGAGCATTGCTCAGGTGAGCTAAAAATACAGCTTCTATCATATACACGAGGTTTTTCTTTGATTTAACCTAGTGACCTACTTTTTGACCCCAGATGACCCATAATCAAACTCAACCTAGATTTCATCTAGGCAATCATTCTGACCAAATTTCATGAAAATCAGTTGAAAAATAAAGCCTCTATCACATACACAAGGTTTTCCTTTGATTTAACCTAGTGACCTACTTTTTGACCCCAGATGACCCATAATCAAACTCAACCTAGATTTCATCTAGGCAATCATTCTGACCAATTTCATGAAAATCAGTTGAAAAATACAGCCTCTATCACATACACAAGGTTTTCCTTTGATTTGACCTAGTGACCTAGTTTTTGACCCAAGATGACCCATATTCAAACTTGACCTAGATTTTATCAAGGCAATCATTCTGACTGAATTTCATGAAGATCAATGAACAAGAGCTGTCCGTAAGACAGCCAAGCTCGACTATTCGAAATATTGTCCCAGAGGCAGGGAAATATTACCTAAAAAGGTTAAATATCAAAAGAGTTTTAAGTTCAAAAGGGGGAATAATTTGACCAAAATGCATATCAGTTATGGGACTTGCTGCTATTAACTAGTTTTATAACCCCTAAGGCACATGTGAAGTTTCAATTCAATATCTGCATTAGTTTTGGAGATAGAAACTCGCATGTAAAACTTCAAACAGAATTTTCAAAGTCCAAAAGGGGGCATATGATTTGCCCAAAATATGAGCCAGAGTTATGGAACTTGATCCAGTGAGGTTAGTAATTGATCTAGAAAAAGAAAAAATAAGTTTCAAATCTATATGCCTTTTAGTAATAGTTGTATGTACTTGCACGCAAAACTTTAACCAGAATTTTCTAAGTCCAGAAGGGGGCATAATTTGGCCAAAATGAAGGTCAGAGTTATGGGACTTGCTGCTATCAACTAGTTTTATAACCCCAAAGACACATGTGAAGTTTCAAATCAATATCTGCATTAGTTTTGGAGATAATAACTTGCATGTAAAACTTTAACCAAAATTTTCTAAGTCTAAAAGGGGGCATAATTTGCTCAAAATACATGTCAGAGTTATGGGTCTTGACCCAGTGAGGTTGGTAATTGATCTAGAAAAAGAAACAAGAGGGCCAAGATGGCCCTAGGTCGCTCACCTAAGAAACACTCCATAACAGTGTAAAACATGTTTGACCTAGTGATTTCATGGAAACAAATATTCTGACCAATTTTCATTAAGATTGGACCAAAAAAATTGGTCTCTTGCGATAAAACAAGCATTTTCTTAGATATGACCTAGTTTTTGACCCTAGATGACCCGTGTTCAAACTCGACCTAGATTTTATCAAGGCAATCATTCTGACCAAAATTCATGAAATCAACTGAAAAATACAGCCTCTATCACATACAGAAGTTTTTTCTTTGATTTGACCAAGTGACCTAGTTTTTGACCTCAGATGACCCATATTCAAATTCAACCTAGATTTCATTAAGGCAATCAACCTGACCAAATTTCATAAATATCAACTGAAAAAAACAGTCTCTATCGCATACACAAGATTTTTCTTTAATTTGACCTAGTGACCTAGTTTTTGACCTCAGATAACCCATATTCAAAACCGACCTAGTTTTCATCAAGGCAATCACTCTGACCAAATTTCATGAAGATCAATTGAAAAATACATCCTCTATTGCATACACAATGTTTTTCTTCGATTTGACCTAGTGACCTAGTTTTTGACCCCAGATGACCCATTTTCGAAATCAGCCTAGATTTTATCAAGGTAATCATTCTGGCTAAATTTCATGAAGATCAGTTGAAAAATACAGCCTCTATTGCATACACAAGGTTTTTCTTTGATTTGACCTAGTGACCTAGTTTTTGACCCCATATGACCCATTTTCGAACTTGGCCTTGATTTCATCAAGGCAATCATTCTGACCAAAATTCATGAAGATCAATTGAAAAATACAGCCTCTATCGCATACACAAGGTTTTTACGTGATATGACCTAGTGACCTAGTTTTTGACCCCAGATGACCCATTTTCGAACTCAGCCTAGATTTCATCAAGGTAATCATTCTGACCAAAATTCATGAAGATCAATTGAAAAATACAGCCTCTATCGCATACACAAGGTTTTTCTTTGATTTGACCTAGTGACCTAGTTTTTGACCCCTGATGACCCATTTTCGAACTCGGCCTAGATTTTATCAAGGCAATCATTCTGACCAAAATTCATGAAGATCAATTGAAAAATACAGCCTCTATCGCATACACAAGGTTTTTCTTTGATTTGACCTAGTGACCTAGTTTTTGACCCGAGATGACCCATTTTCGAACTCGGCCTAGATTTCATCAAAGTTATCATTCTGACCAATATTCATGAAGAAGAATTGAAAAATACAGCCTCTATCGCATACACAAGGTTTTTCTTTGATTTGACCTAGTGACCTAGTTTTTGACCCGAGATGACCCATTTTCGAACTCGGCTTAGATTTCATCAAGGTTATCATTCTGACCAATATTCATGAAGATTAATTGAAAAATACCACCTCTATCGCATACACAAGGTTTTTCTTTGATTTGACCTAGTGACCTAGTTTTTGATGCGAAATGACCCATTTTCGAACTCGGCCTAGATTTCATCAAAGTTATCATTCTGACCAATATTCATGAAGATTAAATGAAAAATACAGCCTCTATCGCATACACAAGGTTTTTCTTTGATTTGACCTAGTGACCTAGTTTTTGACCCGAGATGACCCATTTTAGAACTCGGCCTAGATTTCATCAAGGTTATCATTCTGACCAATATTCATGAAGATTAATTGAAAAATACAGCCTCTATCGCATACACAAGCTAAATGTTGACAGACGACGGACAACAGACGCCGGACGCCGGACATAGAGCGATCAGAAAAACTCACCTGAGCATTGCTCAGGTGAGCTAAAAACAAGTTTCAAGTCTATATGCCTTTTAGAAATAGCTGTATGTACTTGCACGCAAAACTTTAACCAGACTTTTCTAAGTCCAAAAGGGGGCATAATTTAGCCAAAATGAAAGTCAGAGTTATGGGACTTGCTGCTATCAACTAGTTTTATAACCCCGAAGACACATGTGAAGTTTCAAATCAATATCTGCATTAGTTTTGGAGATAGTAACTTGCATGTAAAACTTTAACCAAAATTTTCTAAGTCTAAAAGGGGGCATAATTATGATTTGCCCAAAATACGAGCCAGCGTTATGGAACTTGATCCAGTGAGGTTAGTAATTGATCTAGAAAAAGAAAAAATAAGTTTCAAATCTATATGCCTTTTAGAAATAGCTGTATGTACTTGCACGCAAAACTTTAACCAGAATTTTCTAAGTCCAAAAGGGGGCATAATTTAGCCAAAATGAAAGTCAGAGTTATGGGACTTGCTGCTATCAACTAGTTTTATAACCCCGAAGACACATGTGGAGTTTCAAATCAATATCTGCATTAGTTTTGGAGATAGAAACTCGCATGTAAAACTTCAACCAGAATTTTCAAAGTCCAAAAGGGGGCATATGATTTGCCCAAAATACGAGCCAGCGTTATGGAACTTGATCCAGTGAGGTTAGTAATTGATCTAGAAGAAGAAAAAATGAGTTTCAAATCTATATGCCTTTTAGTAATAGTTGTATGTACTTGCACGCAAAACTTTAACCAGAATTTTCTAAGTCCAAAAGGTGGCATAATTTGCTCAAAATACATGTCAGAGTTATGGGACTTGACCCAGAGAGGTTGGTAATTGACCTAGAAAAAGAAAAAATAAGTTTCAAAGCTATATGCCTTTAATTGATGGCTGTATGTACTTGCATGCAAAAACTTAACCAAGGTGTGACGCCGACCCCGACGCCAGGGTGAGTAGAATAGCAAGACTATTCTTCGAATAGTCGAGCTAAAAATACAGCCTCTATCACATACACAAGGTTATTCGTTGATTTGACCTAGTGACCTAATTTTTGACCCAAGATGACCCATATTCAAACTTGACCTACATTTCAACTAGGCAATCATTCTGACCAAAATTCATGAAGATTAATTGAAAAATACAGCCTCTATCGCATACACAAGGTTTTTCTTTGATTTGACCTAGTGATCTAGTTTTTGACCCCAGATGACCCATTTTCGAACTCGGCCAAGATTTGATCAAGGTTATCATTCTGACAAAATTTCATGAAGTTAAGTTGAAAAATACAGCACTTCCTAAAGTTCTGTCGGTGGTTCTACCCAGGTGCCCGCTCGTGATGAAACAATGCACGGAGGGGCACCTGGGGTCTTCCTCCACCATTAAGCTGGAAAGTCGCCATATGACCTATCATGTGTCGGTGCTACGTAAAATCTAACAAAAAAAAAAAAAAAAAAGTTTTGTACATATTTTATTGATTAATATGTTGTTTTAAAGATAACAAGAGCTGTTACTAATGGTGACAAATGCCCCTGCAGCGCCTTGACCTTTGACCTGGTGACCTTACCCTTTGACCTGGTGACCCTAAAGTAGTAGGGGTCGTGTACTCAGTAAGTACTACCAGCATGTGAAGTTTGAAGGTCCTACTCACTGGTGCAGTGGTTCGCGAGTAAAGTGCCTTCATGCAAAAAGTTAACGTTGTGACGAACAAACGAACTAATGAACGCACAGTTGAAAACTAATATGCCTCCCTTCGGAGGCATAAAAACTTCCAAAAACTTGCTTTTAAAGACAAAATCTTACAGAATCCTTTAATTAAAATTTACTTCTATTGCAACTAATAACAAAAGAAGGCGTTTTCTAAATTTCCAAAGTTTGAACAAAGATAATGGAGGCATGTAAGTTTGCAACAGGTGGTGCAGATAACTTCAGATGTGATTTTAATTTGTAAACAATTTAGTTCACAAAAGCAGTCCAAATTTTGAAGGAGGACACATAAATTTTGGCAAAATTCCTGAAAACCAGTGTTTCAACTGCCACAGGCACAATCAATCTGTGATGATAATAATGAGATGACAGATCTTTGGATATTAAACCCTTACTTGATTAATTAATTAGTACCTATGTAATTAAGATAAATTTAACACCTGTCCCATGATTAATCAAACAGAAAAAACAAAAACAAAAATCCCTTGGCAGTATTTGTCAAAGAGGGCAAAAACAAAAACATATTTCTGTTTATTCATCTGAGGACTTGAGTACTATTATAGAGTTCAAAGGAATATTGCCTGATAGGGTCATAATGATAATGGACAGTCTCAATCTGAAATATTGTGATCTTAAACATACAAATAGGAGAATGTTTGTAGGCATATTGCATTTTGTTACACTTATGTTGCCTCTTTCCATTATGTTACTCTGTAGTGTTTTCTCATGGAACAGGAGCTGTTTGTACATGTAACCCCGACCTATTAGACAATTATGTAGTCATATATCCCTGACCCATTAGACGTGTATGTAGTTATGTAACTCCTAACCCTTGGACAATGGTTTTAGTCATGTAACTCTGACCGATTGGACAGTGTATGTAGTCCTTTACCCCTGACCCCCTGCACAATGTAATTAGTCATGAAACCAAGACCCATTACACAATGTATCTAGGCATGTAACCCTGACCCACTGGACAATGAATTTAGTCATGTAACCTTGACCTATTACACAATGTATGTAGGCATGTAACCATGACCCATTACACAACGTATGTAGGCATGTAACCCTGACCCACTGGACAATGAATTTAGTCATGTAACCTTGACCTATTACACAACTGTATGTAGGCATGTAACCTTGACTCATTACACAACTGTATGTAGGCATGTAACCTTGACCTATTACACAACTGTATGTAGGCATGTAACCTTGACCTATTACACAACTGTATGTAGGCATGTAACCTTGACCTATTACACAACTGTATGTAGGCATGTAACCTTGACCTATTACACAACTGTATGTAGGCATGTAACCTTGACCTATTACACAACTGTATGTAGACATGTAACTTTGACTCATTACACAACTGTATGTAGACATGTAACCTTGACCTATTACACAACTGTATGTAGGCATGTAACCTTGACCTATTACACAACTGTATGTAGGCATGTAACCATGACCCATTACACAACTAGTAGCATGTAACCGACCCCTGAATGAATTATCTTACCTTGACCTATTACACAACTGTATGTAGGCATGTAACCTTGACTCATTACACAACTGTATGTAGGCATGTAACTTTGACCTATTACACAACTGTATGTAGGCATGTAACCTTGACTCATTACACAACTGTATGTAGGCATGTAACCTTGACCCATTACACAACTGTATGTAGGCATGTAACCCTGGCCCACTGCACATCATTTGTAGTCCTGTAAAGCTGACCCATTGGAGCATAATTAAAATGCAACTCTTTTAATTGCTAACAGACTTCCAACAGAGACAGTTAAAGACTGATATATTACAATGTTGAAGATGATACCCTGTCTCTCACAAAGCAATCCTTGACTCATAATGATGCTAGAACTTAAAGCCCTCTTCAATTCTACGACAAGTGGTTTTAAAGCAGCATTACTCAGCGATTAACAGTGAAAATGATTTGTCAACTCGAAATTGTAGCAATCTCAACAGAACAGCAGAAAATATTTCCATGTAAAAGTCATTATTTTTACAAGATCTTGGTTTATCTGAAATTGAGAAAATTCACTCTATCTGCCAAAAAATCATGATTCCGTAATGAAAATTTCCAAAAATGTTGAAGTGATAAATGTGTTATGCCACAGTTACAAAATTGGCTCAGAAACCGAGACCATCTTTCATCAAGATCGAAAAATGTTTTACAAAAAGTTAACAACATATTTGAAGAAGATCACATTGTTTAGACTTCACTGTCACAATAGCTGTTAAGGAATGGGCATGAAATATGAATACAAAATTGCAACGTTGAACAATCGTAAAATTTACATGACGAGAATTCAGATCAAATAAATTACACAAGTCGGTTGTTCAGACTATTTGCATCAGGTTTCTTTGATCGTTGGTCATGTTTCATGCAAATATTTATTAAGCGGGATATGGATTTTTGAACCACAATTGTTAGAGCTTTTGTATTTACAAAGCTCTACTTTCTAAGCCATATGGTGCATTTATTGAGATGCTCCTTGTTTGAACACTGCCCCATGCTCTCTAAATAATACACTACTGTGTCTGTTATTCTCTTTAATGGTTCTCTGTTATCTGTTATATTTTCATTTTTTTGGAAGCAGCACCCAGTTAATTGGTTTATAATTAATTTAACAGTTCAGTAATGTGGCACCAATAAATGAAGTATGTATATCTGTTTCCAAGTCAGAAGAAACATTTACTGAAGGTAAAACCATATAACAGTATTTCCTGTATCTGTACTGAACACATGAAAGGTATTCCAGCTGATGAAGGTAAAAATTCTTGGAGAATGCTTTGGTGTGGTTATCCACTACCAAGTTAGGTAATTGACATATGTACACTATTTGATTCAAATTACATCAAGATGTCATGTGAACAAGTAGCTTTTTATATTGTGCTGGAACTAAGTGGTGAAGGGGTAGATGGCAAGACTCCCAACCTGCCAAAGGTTGAAGGTCTGAAGCTTATGGGAGCAGAATTTGACCATAGTTTCTGCAATAAGATACTGTATGTATGATTGCTTGTCAGAAAGTCAGGCAATATTTATCAGGGCCTCCTCTGCCATTTGCCAATGTAGTCAAATGCTACAAATGCTAAGAACTGGCTACAGATTTTTTAAAGTGGCGACAAGAATTTCATTAAAGTGTGGCCATACTTCAGCAATTCAGCTCCAATTTGGCAGTTTCTCTCAACAAGTGGCTACAACTTTCTGAGGTCCAGTGGAGGCCCTGATTTATCATGTATAGTAATTTTACTGTTACAAACTTATTCTCTGCAATTCATGTGAAGGCATAAAACATTTAATAATTGTACTTAAGTGTTTAAAGTGCAAAGTGATCTTAGATGCTTATGTGTTTAAATTTGATCCAGTTCTAAAGGTGTCAAAACTTTTAACTTTGAGGCTTTCTTTTTCAGAAGATTTCATACATTTAAGAATAAACTGTGAGTTAACACTTTTTTTTTTTTTTGTACAATAAAAAACAACACTTATTTCAAGCAATTTACAAGTTCATCCAGTGTTTAGTGTGTGAAGATTTACAAACAGGTGCCCTGCCAGCATGCCAAACACCCAGTGGCAACAACCACATGACCTTGGTTGAACTTCTCCCCTCAAGTTCACTACATTAAACAAACTGAAAGCTTAACAAATATATTAGAATGATGTCAGTAGATTAACCCATGGTCCTGTTAATTTGTTCAACCTTTCTCACACATATGTCTCTGGCTTGAAAGCTAAAACTGCTTTCCTCATATTAGCAATTGCTTTTGCACTGAAAAAATGTCCCTTGAGGGACTGTATTTTCTGTAAAAAATACTGGCCTTTCATGACTGCACCTCTGAATGATGTAGGATTTCCTGATAATTAATAAAATGATCATTCAGGGAAGTATATAAAAAGTATTGTGGTCAAATATAAATTTAACTTGATCACACTGAACACTAAAACATACAAATGGATCCCTCTGCTGGCTTGATAAGAAATTACCATATATTTAAATGTTGATCCAGGCATACCTTTGTTTTTCAAAGACATTTCCTAACTTAAGAGTCCCACAAGTGAAATAAAAAAAAAAAGACTCCGCTTAAAAGTGATACATTCTTTTAAGATAAATTCAATTTAATGAACTTCTTTTTTTCCCAAGCAAATAACTAAAATAAAGAACAATAACAATAGAATTTTTGCCTTCTTTTTCCCATCATTTTTTTTTTGTTTCTTTAAGCCAGGCCGCCCATGTTGCTACGAAATTACTGATCCAAGCACTTGATCTTTTTAGATTGATGGGGTTTTAATGATGACAAGATGACATAACAACTACACTAAATTTGAAAAAATCGTGCAAAACTATTATGAAAATTCATAATGTGCACTTCATAACCTATCAATTCCAACATTTAACCGGGTTAATTTTTTTGGCAGCCCAATGAGTTGATCATTAACAAAGAGACATCGCTTTTTTATTCAAATTAGACCCTATCATTTATATCAGGACAAAATAGGTTTTCCTCATAAACGCATGTCAGAAATTTTTGAACAATCAGGGACATGAGAGTTGATAAAGTGTTATCTGTTATAGCATCTTAATGCATTTATTTTGTCACCTAATTAACATAATTGTCATTAGTGACTTTATCATCAGTGGGGGTGTAGAGGTTAACAAAGGATTCAAGTTATAATTGATGTAAACTATTACACTATAAACTATTGCACTGTAAACTATTACACTGAACTCAGAAGTCGTACATCATTTAGTCACCACTGTATTTCATTTTAGGTTTTTTCTTTCTTTAAAAAAAGACTAAGCTTACACATCGAATTGTTTTTAATGGCTGGACTCGATATTATCCCCCTTGGGTCAAAAATGACCCCGCCCTGGGGCACAGAGTGGGGGGGGGTCAGACGTAGAGAATGACTTCAGAACATTCCTATTAATTTAGGATATGGTAACTAAAAAAAATATAATTATAAAAATAACTTTTATCTATCAAACTCTCAGGATTTTGTTGTAAACTTCTGTTGCATGTTGTTATCAGTCTTACACACAGTTAAAAGAATTTGTCTACTGTCTAAAAGCTCTTAGTTTGTTTAACTTGCAACAGCACACCGAAACTTGAATTGAATTTTTATTTAATTTGTTGATCAATTACAGCCTTTGAAAACTGCAAGATAATAAATATTATCAACTTCAAAGAATTTGTTATAGAGTTTCCGTTTTCTTCTGTAAACTAGACAAAACAATATTCTCTCTCATAATGCAGTTTTAAATAGATAAAAAAAATGCACGGAAAGTAAATTCGAAAAGTTTTTCTTCTCAATTTCACAATCAATCTGTTGTTTAGACCCCTGAGGATATAACAGATAATATGTAAATAAACCATCTATAAACACTTTTATAAAACGATCTTGATTTATGCGGTAGGCAGCCACTGATACAGGCAAAAATGAACTATTTCTTTATTATTCCGCGTTTATTTGAGTGACAAAGATCGTCAGGTCATCAGATTTTTAACAGTAGCCCGGACAAAAAATTCTATTATCAATATGTAAAATAGTGTTTTTATTTTGTATGTGACACTTAATAAAGTATTTTGTGGCAAAACACACTGTCACGAGAGCAGTTATCTGCGATCTAAGTTAAACAATCAATTTCAACTTGATAAAATTAAGTACCTGTCTACATTTTTTTCACGGAAGGAAAAAGACAAAACATTTTTTTTTTTAAATATTTTGCTATAAAGAGGTTTATATATTATGATATTATATACAGCTAGTTATACAAGTTTACTGAGATCATGCACACTTTCGAGAGGCAAACTGCAACATCAGATTCCTGCTCTAGATGCTGCCCTGCTTGAAATCTTATGTCAGGGCACCATTTCTTTGAAAGGACCTGGAGAATGATGGCAGCACCCATTAGGAGGGGAAAACTGTTTCATAACAGCTAAAATAGGCGAAAAATCAGGTTGTAATGTGTAGGGATAACGCATGTTTTTTCGTGTTATAACATCTGCAGAATCCCGAGGGATTGGTTGGTGCCCAAGCCCGTTAGGGCGAGGGTACCAATGTATCCCGAGAGATTCTGCAGATGTTATAACACGAAATGAACATGCGCTAACGCTATCCTAGCATAAAACACGTAAAAACTGATACCGTTAAATTAATACAATGTCATTAAATTTCCACAAAATGCGCGGGAATGTCTGAGTTGTTTTTTTTTTTACATTGACGTCATTTCGTTTTGAATTATCCATTTTGGGGCCGAATCACATTTACGCTTTGCCATGGAACGCGCATATAGAAAAAGGTGTTATAACAGCACACGAGCACAAGAATCTCTCTGTTAACACAAGTTTTCTCTCCTGTTAAAACACCCCTGAAAAGTGACAAGAATAGCAGTTTTATGCTAGAATAAAAGTTTTTGTCATAATTTTGTTACACTCCAGGAGAAAATGACTTGCTAGCTCATTGTCTTTAAATGGTATGGTTTAAATATATACTTATAGTTTGGGCTAGAAAATTTAAAAGAAATACTTATTGGAGATGGGGAATGGGGCTGAATTTTGGAATTTTTCTGAATTTATTTGCAGACTCTATAATTCCTCATTAAGATCACAAGTCCAGCAAGCACCAAAACTTGTATGATCTTACCTTACAATAATAGGTTTAATCTAAACAGACCAAATACAAATCTTAACACTAAGAAATACCAGTTGAGCCAAGACCTGTCTAAATAATAGTCTATGTTAATCCACTGGCAGATCCACAAAGAAAAAACATGTCCTTTGTTCTTTCCTATAGCATTATATAATACTTCCTTCTATTTTTTTCTTTGAATTCACAAAGGGTAACTTTGGCAGGTTCATTCAATTATCACTCTGTTCAATTTCGTGAAAAGTAGAGTATTTGCCTATCTCAATTATACACAAATCGCTATTATATGATTACAAACCATTAATCAACATTAAATCAAATTACCCTCTTATACTTTAATATGATGTAGAATTTTACCCTCTGCTTACTGCAAAAAAAATTATAAATTCTGCACAGATACACCCATTTTGTTTAAAAATATACTCATAAATATGATAAAAAGCGACAAGGATGAAAGAACCTTATAAAATTTATAAACTTTGTAATTTAGCACAAGGGAGATTTGGGGAAAAAATCTCCAGTAGCTGTCCGACAACAATCAAGGTTGTAAGATTTATTCCCCTTGAAAATGTATAAAATTGCTATGAAAATAATTTATAGAAGAATCTTGACAATATCTTTATGTGAATCTAAAATGAAGAGAAAATATACTTTCAATGCTTTCTGTCTAACTGATCTAGGATAATTTTTATCCAGTTTGATAAAAGTATTGTACTGAGTGGAACACAGATCCAATGTAAGACGTATTTGTACAACCTAGCTGTCAATGATCCATTGGTGATGAATTTTATTTGATATTTGAATGATCTTCATTTGCTAACAGCTGAAAGCATTATTTACATCTTAGGAATATAAAGAAATGTATCATACATATCCAGGATTTACTAAACTTTTCAGAATATAACAAACAAAGGAATTATTTTGGAAGTCAAATGAAGGCACTTGTTTTTTAAAAGTTGCAATTTGTATCTGAACTCTTTAGTATAGATAATCACTGTATTATCTACTTTTCTGCAAATACACTGTAACAGTAATAACTGTTTCCTAGCGTAGGTGGTCAGTCACATTTATACCACAGTCACACATACGGCGCGGATAGCTACGTTTAGCTACGGATAGAAACGTAGTAATTTGTACCGATCCGTACCTGGGCTGTACGGATTGGTACAGACTGATACGGGTTACTACTTTAAGGTACGGCTCAGGTACGGATCGATACGGATTACTACGTTTCTATCCGTGGCTAGACGTAGCTATCCGCGCCGTATGTGTGACTGGGGTATTAAGTAACAATTTATGACATTTTTACAGTTTTCGTAATATACTGTGTTAGAAATTAAGTTAAGGAAAAAAAGACCCATTACATTCAGTTTGATCCCTATAAGAGATGTTTTTTTTTAATTAGTTTTTTTGACAGCTATTTCGATATTTCAACAATCTTAATGAAATGACAGTTAGTAAAGTCAGAATTCACTTATGAAAACTATTCAGTACTTACAGACCACCATCACATACCTGTGTATCAATTTCATCATCAGATTGAAGTTCCAAACATCTTCCAGGTATATCAATAGGTGGGGACGGTGGCGGCCGCACAACTTCACTATCTTCATTATTGTTGTTGGCCCTTGACAGACCCTTGAACACTGGTATACCTGACCTCTGGGACCTCTCCATCACATCATTCAAGGCAGCCTGTGAAGAAAAACACACTCAATTGATATTTTCCTGTACATATTTAATGACACTTTTATGTACTTCTTCTGTTCACAATATTAAAATAATATTAAAAATTTTGGAATAAAACACTTTTTTCTTCTTCTTCTTCTTCTTCTTCTAATTACTACACTCCTTCATCACTTTTCAAGGTAAGCTGCACTGAAGAATGACCAGGTCATCATTAAACAAGAGCACCGCTTTGCGGGTGCTGACGCTCATCTGATTTTTATGTATAATAGAAAAATTGTCCTACCCATGATTTTCTAAGTCCAAAAAGGGCCATAATTCTTGCAAAAAGCAGGATGGAGTTAGGTTTCTTGATGTACAAAGTCAGCTTATGATGATGAACAACTGTTGCAAGTTTCAAAGCAATAGCTTTGATAGTTTAAGAGAAAGCTGAGCTAAACATAAAACTTAACCAAGAAATCTGATTTTCTAAGTCCAAAAGTGCCAATAATTCTTGAAAAAAAGCAGGATGGAGTTATGCTTCTTGATGTACTGGGTCAGCTTATGATGGTGAACAAGTGTTGCAAGTTTTAAAGCAATAGCTTTGATAGTTTATGAGAAAGCTGAGTTAAACATAAAACTTAACCAAGAAGTCTGATTTTCTAAGTCCAAAAGGGCCAATAATTCTTGAAAAAAGCAGGATGGAGTTATGTTTCTTTATGTACAGGGTCAGCTTATGATGGTGAACAAGTGTTGCAAGTTCCAAAGCAATAGCTTTGATAGTTTAGGAGAAAAGTTGACCTAAACATAAAACTTAACCAAGAAATCTGATATTTTCTAAGTCCAAGAGGGGCCATAATTCTTGCAAAAAGCAGGATGGAGTTATGTTTCTTGCTGTACAGGGTCAGCTATTGATGGTGAACAAGTGTTGCAAGTTTCAAAGCAATACCTTTGTTAGTTTGAGAAAAGCTGACCTAAACATAAAGCTTAACCAGGCAACGCCGATGCCGACACCGATCAAGTGATGACAATAACTCATCATTTTTTTTCCAAAAAAATCAGATGAGCTAAAAAGATCAAACTTTTTCATAAAATAAAACAAATTTAGAATATTATGTCACATGACCTCTTTTGGCTCTGATTATATCAAAATACCACCTCCCTACCCTAGAGCAGTTCAGTGCCGCAGTTTGCAGCCTTGAACATGTCTCGCCCTAGTTATCCTGCTAACTCAAGTTTTAACCTTATTTCAGCAAAGTTATATTTTTTAGTTTCTTCCACTCTAAATTTTTATCACTATATTCTTTCTCTTTATGATTTTGATGCGCAAAACGTCTACGTCCACGCAAGGGGTTTGATGGTTATGGAAGATAGATAGATATCTAGTGTTTTGAGAAGGAAAAGGACATAATTATACAAAATTTGAATAGCCTCACGAGTTATCTCCTGTGAGCAAAACACTGGGTCTGAACATAGACTAATGAAAACTGTCTACTAAAATACATTGAAAATGAAGACGTTAATAAGCAACAACCACTGACTTCTTTCAAGAGATATCAGCAACCAGATTTTCAAACTTCAATTCATTTATCGGGTTATTATGCCAGGTTATACTGAACCTGTTTTATGTGAATCCATTAAGTATACTAATAATACCTGCAGCATATTATTGATTAGACTAGTCAAAATAATTTGATGGTCAAATCTTTTTTATATTTGTGATGGGAAATCTTACTGTCAAAACCTCGAAGGACCAAAATAATGGAGGATAAATTTATTGCCTGTAAGAGACGTAACTCAATATTTCTTATAGCTTACTGACAAAATTTATCTAGTTACTGAGGTCACATCAGTGCGCCCCAATATTGCAAAATTTAATTTCAACAGTCATAAACGATATATTACATAAAATTTTATGTATACTATTCTTCATTCTCTTACAGTACGTGTCATTTTTTAGGTTCGAGAAATATTGAGGACGAATGATTAATGGTCGCTATAATTCCAATTCCTGTATGTAGAAAAGTTAAAGACGACCACATTGAAACATATTTACAACATTGATAAGAGTCTGCAATAATTGAAGCATGCAAACGTTACACAAAAAGTTCAAAATATTGTGAAATTGAATGTTATATGTCTGTCACATTTTCCCGCCATATGTCAGTAGTGCCGAAGATTATTTTTCGAAATGGATCTCTTTTCAGGAAAAGATAAAAATGCGGAATGGATGATCAGGATCACACGATCATTTTTTTTTTTTTTTTTTTTTTTTTTGTTATGCCGTGTCAGAAGAATCTAATGGGAACATCGCAACAGACTGAATCTGAACTACAAATACAACAATAAAAGTAGCACAAGCGTCACACCTTGCGAGGCTATAGGAAGAAATAGCCTTGGCAATGGAGTACTTGAAATAATGGAGCGTTCTGGAGTTGACTTCTGGAAATGAGATTAATGATAACCTTTACCATTACCTATTAATGCTATACTTTTCTGTTAAAAGGTAGGCATTTCAAACTTGGATATATGTTGCTACGTAGAGAATTCCTTCCGTTTTATTTCTTAATTTACCAACACAAACTGTTCAATCCTTCTGCATTCGGGTAATAAATCTGCGTTTTCTAAGCAAATAGTTTTTACCAAGCTGAAAACCTTGTATGCCTATCCGTTTGATGAATTGTATTTTGTATTTATTACATGTCCAATCTCCTTCTACTTCTATCGCTGACATTGCTGAATTTTAGCCTCACAGCAAGTGGCAAGAGACTTCAAAAGATATGCCTTTTGATTTCTAATCAATACTTCGAATTAACTGTCATTTAGTCTTTTAATCTTTTGACAAGCAATTTACCAGATATTGTTACGTGTGACACTTACGCGGGGAAAAAATGAAAAATGTATATCTCTTAAGGACCGCTAATGATTATAGGTTTAATAATATTAGAAAATCGTTTTTCTTAAATGGAGATATAGAGATATATAAGATGCAGGGTGGTTTATTGTTAGAAAATATCTCCTTTGTATACATCTAAACTTACTTATCTTATATAATAAACATACATGAAAACGTTTTAAAAGTATTATGTAAGAACTGTCATATTTGCATATAATAGGACTGTTATTTCCAGAAATGTCACATATTTTTTAATGACTGAGGCTAAATCCACACCATCATATAGAACAAAGGTATGTTCTCTGTGTTTGTTTCTTAGAATCATCTCACAAGGTATCGTTTGTCTTTCTTACAATGTAAATAGCCCCGTCTTATTATAGTCCTGATATCCAGTAAAAAGTATAAGACCTTTTACAAGCAAATAACGCAACCAACCGAAAGATGGTCATGACAGGTACTGAAATATGCAACACCTCTCATATCATCTAGAAACGGCTTAAAAGTGGAATTATATTGCAGTGATTAATGTACTCCATGATCATAAAGGACCAAAACTGCTGCAACAACTGTGAGTCCAAGAACGGACAGACATAAAAAAACGAACTGCCCGAGATGTGAATATTTATCCATTTGGAGTCATTCTCGTTAATTGCTATAAATAACACCCTAAACATTGTTGTGAAGTATAGAGTTTATAGTATTTCTTCTGATTATGTAGATAAGTAACGACTTCTATGAAATTTTTATGAAAATACTAATAAAACAACCCGGAAACATGTGCATAAATACTAAGTTTGCATAATGCAGGTGTTAATTTATCAAAGAATTTTCTTTTTTAATTTTTACCGTGGACTATTATTTATTTTTCGGGCTGAGAACTATAGATACTGGCTGTTTCAGCACGGCCTCAAATAACGAAAACTGACAGCCACGTGCAATTTCAAATTCCTACATTTACCTTTTGATCAATTGTTGAAACATTAAAGCAGCTTTGTTACAAAATACCTTTACATTGAATTTTGACAATTACAAGCTAACGTTCAAATATTATGTATTATTTCTTTTGTTTTAAGCAAACGGGATTTTCTAACAGATATCTTTAAAGGTGTGGAAGTTGTTGTGTGTGATGATTCTACCGAAGACATTGTGCATGCAGTAAGGACCTGTAATTAATTGATTCTACATTTCAAATGCTAGAAACACTACAGGCGGAGTCTTTTTTTTTTACGCCAACAATTACAAATCACATTTACCTGTTGTATATTGTCTGTATAAAAAGTAAAACAAAAACGTAAAACCGCCAGGCAATAATACTTTAGATTTTAAGTTAAGTTCAGTTGCATACTATACTTTCTTAGGGATAGTTTTTGTTTGTTAAGTTCGTTGCTATGACTGTTAATCAGTTTTAAGACTGGCCAAAACAATTGCGACAAAAACTGTTATAATAAACTAAAACGCAGATATTTTGGGCTAAACTGATACATACCTTTGAACAAGAATTCCAGTATAAAATCCAACAGAGAAGAATTTATATTTTACTATACATTAGATATTAGGCTGTACACAAGTTCACTGCAAACAAAACAGGTTTCCAATAAAATCAATTAAACAATCATGAGATACGGAAATCAAAATTGAAATTTGGCAAAAGTAATCAATATAAATGCCACATTAAAACAACATTGCTATTCTTTTCTACATTCTGCTACAAATCCATTCAAGTTTAGGAGCGGAAACAAATGTTTCTTTTCTCTGATACAAGTTGATATATTCCGACACTGTTTCTCGTAACTTTTCCTAAAGTGTAGTTTTTTCTGTTTAAGTTTCAACATGCATTTTTTCGCGAATAAAAAAAATGAAAAGGAGATATACATTGTATATAAATCTGTATTTCTAGGTCCCCAATAGGTCCAAACTGACAGGGATCTTCCTATGTAGCATCTGTTTTTAACAGTTAATCCAGAGCACTTGAGATCTCGTGCGCTGTTTTGTTACACCAAGTAGCACACGTCCACAGGTAAGGCCAGCAAAACTTTCAGATCTATTAAACCTGGCATCATCATCTACATAATTATGACTTTTCTTCTTATGAATTTAGATTCGTAAAATGAGAGAACACGAAATTAGGTGATCCTCAACGTGAATGGTTTCTTCTAAGTTTAGCTGTTTTAATTACCGCTGTTGAAACAAGAAAAATGTAAAAATATAAGAAAAATAAAACATTTAGTGTTGTATGTTGTACGTCAGTCATTTTCATTTTTTCTGGGGCAATTCAAGAAATACGACAAGAAAAATTAACTTCGCTGGATTACGCAACAAGTCCACTAGACTTGCAGAAGCAATGGCGATGCAAAGTAAAATTTTGCAGTGCCTTTACTCTCTTTATCCGCAGACTACATTTAATCACCTAGAGAAAGGATAGACTGTATATTTAGAAGCTATTATTTGTCTCTTTGACAATATAGAAAGGCGCCAATTAATTAGGAGCTATCTGACATAATCTTGACACATTCTCTTTATTTTTAGAAGCCCGAGTTTTGAAAAGCCAGACAGTGCGTAAAGTGAAGACAAAAAAAATGTTCATTCTAAAAGGAATAAAGATAGATTCTGAAGATTATGTATTGTGCAGTAAACCGAATCATTGACACTTTAATATAGATTTATCAAAAGACAGACTGAACAATTGATAAGATAAGAAATGCATTTCAGAAAAGTCATCTGCAGTATCTAGCTAGTACGGTATCAACAGAACAGCAAAGGAAACAATCCGAAAGATTGAAAAAGATACAAGATGAAAACTGTGAGAAATTGATTCGCAGGTGAAATATACTTTGATGCATAATGTGAAACCTTTTAAAAGAGAACATTTACAGTAACATCGCTCAACACGCAATTAATTAAAATATGTCCAGTTTAAAGGCGTGAGAATATAATTAAGACGATCTGACATCAAAAGTGATTGACTTCAAATCCGTTTGGTCTAAACACAAACCTATATATGGTTAGAAAGAAAGAAAAAACAAGTATAATAAACAATTTAACTATATATGAATTCATAGAATATATGGTAAATTTTCAGAGAATTAATGTTGCTGAAGGTGGTACTACGTTTTGGATTTCTGGTGAATGACAAATAACAAGAAGGTGAAAATAACAACGTTTAGAGTCAAACCAGTTCTTTTCTTTACCCATCAGAAACGAACCAGTCTTATGACAAAAGATAACGTTTTGGTACAATAAACTAAAACAATATAATCTATTACATGACTTCAGTGAGCTCAACAAAACAATTTCTAGCACAACTACTGTTATGGAACTTATTGTGATGTTACACACTAAAACGTCCTACCAGATTCTTACAAAAACAATGCATGTAAAGAATTGAGGGATAAAACTAATTTGACAGATCGTGTACACTAATGCCAAGATTCGACAGGTGGAAAACCTAATTAAATTTCATGGCCTAATTAAAAGTTTGCTGTTATTTCTACCTTCCAGTTCGACCTTCTATACTGTAGTTTGCAACTCACAAATTTATCAAGAAGAGAACTTCAACAAGTCCTGTAAGAATTTCTATTGTTTCAATCCCCTGTCACTACAACATTGTAATTACTCAAAACAGATCCCTTATTTTCACATATGTATTGAGGCCTATATATTGAGCACATATATTGGTAATTAAATTTTGATACCTATTGTGTATACTTAGGTTGTCGGTAACATAAATCAAGTGCAAATGAAACATGTTTCCAGTAAAACATCAGGATATATGGCAAGCCACGATTGAAGTTTTGGCAAACTGTAACCAATATAGATGCCATATTTAAGCAAAAAAAGTCACTGTTTTATTCACCCTTCTGACATAAAACCATTAAATCTATTCAAGTTAGACATTCAGACCGTGAAATACGTCCATATTTTCTAATACAAACTGACATTCAGACACAAATTCTATCTAACAAATTTTCCAAAACTTGTTACTTCCGATGGTGCAGTTTTCCAGTAAAAGAAGCACCGTATCCTTGCCAGAAGAAGAAATAAAACAAGTGAATGAAGTATTGCCATGCAATACAAAGTCCCCTACTGGAAGGCACCTAATTTTCTCTACTGCAGTATAACATCATGAACTGATATCTGTCAATGATGTATAAACAATATTGTACTATTATAAACAATATGTTATAACAACACACCTGGATTAAAATGCGCATATATAAAAACCCACAGTTGTTTTCATGAAAAAAAAAAAAAAAAAAAAAAAAAATCTATATAAAGTCCACAAGAAACTTTTTACCAGGTAGAGATAGGTCAAAATACACCTAAAACAAGAGCACCGCCTTGCGGGTGCTGACGCTCATCTGATTTTTTTTGTGTAATAGAAATATTGTCCTACCCATGATTTTCTAAGTCTAAAAAGGGTCATCATTCTTGCAAAAAGCAGGATAGAGTTATGTTTCTTGATGTACAGTGTCCACTTATGATGGTGAAAAACTGTTGCAAGTTTTAAAGCAATAGCTTTGATAGTTTATGAGAAAAGTTGACTTAAACATTATACTCAACCAAGAAAATGATTTTCTAAGTCCAAAAGGGGCACTAATTATTGCAAAAAGCAGGATGGAGTTATGTTGCTTGCTGTACAGGGTCAGCTTATGATGGTGAACAAGTGTTGCAAGTTTCAAAGCAATAGCTTTGATAGTTTAAGAGAAAAAGTTGACCTAAACATAAAACTTAACCAAGAAATCTGATATTTTCTAAGTACAAAAGGGGCCATAAATCTTGCAAAAAGCGAGATGGAGTTATGTTTCTTGCTATACAGGGTCAGCTTATGATGGTGAACAAGTATTCCAAGTTTTAAAGCAATAGCTTTGATAGTTTAGGAGAAAAACTGACCTAAACATAAAACTTAACCAGGCAACGCCGACGCAGACGCCGACGCCGACGCCGACAACCGCTCAAGTGATGACAATAACTCATCATTTTTTTTCAAAAAATCAGATGAGCTAAAAATGGATGTAACATGCATGTTGTACCACAGAAAAGTGGTCTCGATTTTTCTCTACGGCCAATAATAAAAAGTTACAATAAAATCTATTTATAGTAACAACAAAGGGATGTAATTCTAAAAACAAGGGTGCCTCATGGTGTTGAACATTTGGTCCAAGTTACATCAAATTAGACCCTGGGCTTGGGTTTTGCGCATAACATGTTGTCTCATTCAGGGGAATATTTGTGCCAACTGATATCTAAATCCTGTTTTGCATGACAAAGTTTTAGACTGGACAGGAAAAATATCCTACTGACCTTTGATCTCAAAGTGTGACCTTGACCTTTAAGCTAGGGTACTGGGTGTTGCGCATGACATGTCATCTCATCATGGGGAACAATTATGCCAAGTGATATTGTAATCCCTTGATGGATGACAGAGTTATGGATCGGAAAGGAAAAAAAAATTATTGACCTTTGACGTCCAATTGTGACCTTGACCTTTGAGCTAAGGGTCCGGGATTTGCGCATGACACGTCGTCTCATCATGGGGAACATTTGTGCCAAGTAATATTAAAATTCCTTACCGAATGTCAGAGTTATGGACCGGACACGAAACAGACCCTGTTCATGCTATGTTAACATTTGACTGCTATGTGTGACCTTGACCTTTGAGCTAGGGGTCTGAAAGTTGTGCATGACACATCGTCTTATTATGAGGAAAATTTGTACCAAGTAATATTAAAATCCCTTCATGGACGGCAGAGTTATGGACCGGACAGGAAAAAATCCCTGTTGACCTTTGACCTCAAATTGTGAACTTGACCTTTAAGCTAGGTGTCTAGGTTTTGCGCATGACACGTCGTCTCATCATGGGGAACATTTGTGCCAAGTAATATTAAAATCCCTTCATGGATGGGAGAGTTATGGACCGGACAGGAAAAAAGCCCTGTTGACCTTTGACCTCCAACTGTGACCTTGACCTTTAAGCTAGGGGTCCGGGTTTTGCGCACGACACGTCGTCTCATCATGGGGAACATTTGTGCCAAGTAATATTAAAATCCCTTCATGGATGGGAGAGTTATGGACCGGACAGGAAAAAAGCCCTTTTGACCTTTGACCTCCAATTGTGACCTTGACCTTTGAGCTAGGGGTCCGGGTTTTGCGCATGACACGTCGTCTCATCATGGGGAACATTTGTGCCAAGTAATATTAAAATCCCTTCATGGATGACAGAGTTATGGACCGGACACGAAATTGCGGACGGACGGACGGACAGACGGACGGACGGACGGACGGACGGAATGACGGAAAAGCGCATTCCTATAGTCCCCGAAACTGGTTTTCAACCAGTAGGGGACTAAAAAAACTATGAAGATATATCTAAAGTCCTCAAACTGACAGAGATGTTTCCTTTTAACATCTGTTTCTGCAATGAATCCGGAGCGCTCGAGATTTCGTGCGCTGATCTGTTACATCTTCGAGTACCCCACCTACACAGGTAAGACCGAAGAAAGACCAGTAAAACTTTCGGATTTATAATAAATGACATTACAATTTTTATCACTAGTAAGAATCGCAATGTTCTCGGTGCACACTGAGGAGCACAACATTAGTGATTTCTGTGGCGGTCAGCTGTTTTCTCAATGATAATAAAGTCTGGCTAAGAATAAAAAATATTCGCAGAAAAAAGAAATATTAAGTGTGCGTCCATCACTCGTTTTTTCAGGTTCGTTAAAAAGAACAAAAAAGAAACAGAAACAGTATCTGTTTGTGTATTCCTTTTCAACCCTTCTAGATAGATAAAATGTTTTTTTCTCATTTTCTACAGATAAATGGAAACTGGCAGTGCCTTTTATTTATTTCCGGCACACGACATCAAATCAGCTTTCAGCGCCTCTACTCTGCAGCTAACAACAAGACTATTAAATAATACAGGCGAAAGAGGACAGATAACCTTATTTTGATGGTGTTATACGACTCTTTGACAATGCAGCAAGTTGTCTAGCTCCTTAGAGAGCCTATTTGACATACTCGTGATAGAAACTGGTTTAGAATATCAGACAGCCGGTATATAGAATAAATCAGATTTTCTCTAAGAGTTATCATCCTTATTGATATATTTCCACCTGAACAATTGGGTCTGCTGTCAAAACCTATCTAACGTTTAGTATAGTGATTTTTCATATCAGTTTTATGGGTATATTTTGAATAAGTAGAATTGCAAATCCTTTCTCGATGACAGTCAGAGGAATCTTGGTCAGAAACTGCTCAGAGCTGAGCAGTAACACCTCAGCATGAATACAGTTATAATTACTCTACAGACCCTTTGATCTAATATCCCATGACCAGCTAGCTGGTGGTCAGCAATCCAAGTGATAGAGTGGGGCTGATAAGAATGACCTGCACACTCCAGAAGCTAAACAATGGTAAAGCAGACCTATGGGCATAATTTATACATCAGTATAGCAACAAATGAGACACACATTTTATCTCATGTTTCTTTACTTTTGAAGATTTCTTTTCTATGTACAAGTATTGCTGGAAAAATAATAAATTATTACTTAAAATCTATATTATCATTTTAAGTATTGTTTTAATTTAATTCCAAATTTTCAATGTTAACCTCATTATAGAAAAAAATCTTTGCTAACAATCAGAGACCCTAAATATTTTTATTACATAATAGACTCTCTGCAAGAATATAATATTGATTTTAAATACATCTGAATAGGCGTAATAATAGAAAGTGTGTTATAAGTCGTATTATAACATCACAAGGAAACTCTTATGTCAGCATATAAAAAAAGGAATGAATTAGGTGTTTTTGAGTCTCCTGGTCGAAATTAAATTTAATAACCTGACCTCAACATTTTTACGCTTCTACTACGCTTCTACAATCGAAAAAAAAGAGGATTTTGATGTATTTTAGAACACAGAAATAGATATAAGTAAAAATAATATTTAAAAAAATTAAATTTATTCAGTCAGTCAGAAACACATATATTTCTTTATCAGTAGTTTTATATTCAACTGCAGAATCAATGGTCTATATAAAAACATATTTGTATAAATTTTGATCAAGAAGAAACATAGAAATTTAATGTTAGAATACAATTTACCCAGATGTTCAGTGCTATATCAGCCTTCAGTGTTGGGCCATAATTCACTGTGGTCAGTTAGCTTGTCAGTGATAATGAGATAACATGCTGGGCAGCAAACCACAGATATTTTCTGGATCTGGCCAAGATTCCTTAGACTGATGAAGTCTGTTTTGTATTATTATTGTACTTCCTAGAAGCTTTTGTTGACGTCGCTGAATTTGAGCCTCACAGTTAGTGGCAAATGACTTCAAAAATCTCTTTTGATTTTTTAATCAATATAACTGTCATTTGATATTTTAGTCTTTTGACAATGTAATGTACAATTTTTCCATGTGTTACTTATACAGAGACGCTTTAATACAACTGGAAGATAAGACGTAGAAGTCTATAAGACGACACACGATCTATAATTGAGACAGCAAAGTTGTTTTATTTTTATTTATTTTTCTTAGACCTTATTTTGTAACAAACGTGAAAAATGTTTAAAAGTGACAGGAACTTAATACTTTAGCCCGCTAAAAGCCTTTAATATTCTGTACTAACATGTACATTAAAATACTATTTTTTTAAACAAATATCACACATACAGGTATGAAGTTCAAAGTCTTGTAGTCAGAAGGACCAATGTTAAGTCTCTGTGTCTGAAATCCTTCAGACAATAAAGACGTACAACAAAGTCTGTCGTATCACTTCCTTATTCTCAGCACAAGTCTAACTATTTTGCTAGGTATACAAATGTATCCTTTTTGTATCACGCAGACAAAATTATTGTTATTATTAGAGATAATCTCTTCTCATTTAATTTCTCCACCTTCTCGTTTCCACCGTTCACACCTCATCGTTATTTTGATTCCTATGATTACCCATAAACATTGTTTCGAAGTATGTTTTCAGATTGTACAGATAGATCACGTCTTTTGTGAAAACTTTATGATAAAACTTATCAAATAAACAGGAAACTTGCTTTTAGATAATAATATTTCATAATACAGAAGTTGATCATAATAAAAACTTTCTGAAGAGTAGCATATGTATTTTTATTCTCAAAGTTTGTGCATGGTTTTTATCTACAGACAATATTAGGGTTGAGAATGACGAGCACACGCACACAAGACTTGTTTTCAAAGACCTGTCTGATTCTTGCATTCAAGTTCGAATTTCTACTATTTTCTTTTGGGTGAAAGCAATTAAATTTGCCTGATATGGAAAATAATCTTTGTTGAAATAATGGATACTTACTGCAGTTCAAAAGGGTCGGAAAATATGAATAATACTGAAACCTTTCCATTCCAAAACAACTGGACAAAAGTGTGGGTGCCCATGAGTTTGCATTTAGAACCGAATTGACCGACTAGAGAGCATAGATTAACTGACGCGGCAGATTTTAGTTTATGTTCAGATCACGTATTTAAATGATTGACCCATTCAAAGTCATAGTAAAACCTCAATCTACATTCCTGGACACTAGCTAAAAGTGGAACTTTTCAGAAAATTTGCGGATGCAACTGAATATTTTGTCGGATTCCAGTTTACAAAGCAGAGAAGTTGTGGAGACCTTTATGTCCACAATTACTTCATTTATTTCGACATTTCTAGAATATCAAGTGGAAATTGATATCAAAGAAAATATTGTAATAACTGCTTTCAAGACAAGTTAGCCTTTGTCTTTCATCTTGTCTAACAACACCGTTAAACATATAGAGATATATACCGTATTTTTAAAATAAACAGTAACGTGCGTATTACGATACACTTGCTTGTCAGATAACTTTCTTTCGTCTGTATGAGAATTTCTTCCGTCTGCATGAGAATATCTTGATAACATCAAGATATTTTAAACGTTCATACCATATATTATTTAAGCAGTTCTAAATAGTTTTTTCTGACGAAAATGATTACCTACACTTGTCACAATTCATCTGAAGTAATGTTTCAAATATAAAATTCATTCTAACCATGTCAAACTTGGTTTTTCACCCGAACATTTCCTATAATAGGCCTATTTGCTTTCTAATATTCCAAAAGTAAGAGCGAAAAAGAGAATATTTTTTGTAGTCATATAATAGTTTTATGTACTTTTCTGTGAAAATGAGCACAATAACCAATAAAACATCCAGAAGGCACTGAAGTTGTTAAGAATAAATGTTTTTCGATTATCTTTTATATTCAAGATGATAACTGAAGACAAGGCGTATACAACACTGGCAAGTAATAATTCCTGTGAGGGGAATTCTACATCATAAATGTTTTATTTATATGTTTGGAACACTTCAGACGACGTACACTATTACAACATTGACAATGAGGTGTCTTTTCGCTAACAATTCGAAAACAAAATATAGCTACATTTTTATTCAACCACAAGTGGCTTTGCCTACATTGTGTTCTAAATAATTTAAGGTGTAACTTTGTTTTTAGATTTTTTTAAAACAAGGCAATATAGTGTTTATAGTGGTTTCAATTGCTTCTAACATGCTTTTTAAAAAACAAACCTAACAAATATTGAGGTGACGTGTTTTCACGGAAATATCTCACTGGACATATTGATACTGTTTTAAGTGTCATATTTTAACAAATTTTGTTCATTTTGTAACATTCTTTAATATTTATGAGTATGCAAATACGTTTATAAACATGAAGCATACTGTGAATCAAAGGCCAGTGTTCCAGCTCTATTTTGGAAGATCTACCATTGTCATTAACACTGATACCGTCTATAATGATTGTGAGTTTCCTAAAATGAACGATTGCCATTGAAAGAGTAAAATTATAATGGTAACATTGTTTATTCTCACTCAGATGGTCCCGCTAAATAATTTGGTACTTGTGACAATTTGTCCACGGGGATACATGGAAACATTACTAGTACTTTTATCACGTAACTGACAGATATAATTTTCTGAAGCAAGCATAAAACTCGCTTTCACAACATTGGCTGGGCAAAACTAAAAAAACTCACACACACTCAAAACATAATATATATTCATAGAGGTATTACTATTTAATATACACTCCTCGTTATATTCTTGTCGTATAGAAATGTTGCAACAGTGTGGCTTATCGTTCAAAACGGAATGAATTCATACGTACCTTTAAGCAAGAATTCCAACATCAAATCCAACAAATTTGATTTTAAATGGTGCATGGTCGTATACGAACCCACTGCAAATAATTTAATACCATGGAATATGGCACATTAAGATCGGAATTTTGGCAAAACTTAGATATAGATGCCACATTTAAACGAAAAACTCCATTGTTTTATTCCTCTTGATAACACTAACTATTAAATCCATTAACTTAGCATTACAGTAAGGAATCGTACATCTATTTTCTTTATTACAAACTGATGTATTCCGACAAAAATATCCCATCTCGTGATTTGGCCAAAGATGCTACAGCCTGTGCAGTTCTGAGTATAAGTTTCATGAAGAAGAAATAAAAGCGATGAAGATATATCTAAAGCTGTATTTCACGGTCCTCAATCTATCCAAACTGACAGGGAAGCTCCCACTTAACATCTGTTTTTGCTATTAATCTAGTGCACGGAAGATTTCGTGCGCTGATCTGTTACATCCTCGAGTATCACACGTCCACAGGTAAGTCTAATAAAACTTTTGAACCTATCATAGACTTTTTAAAGAATAATTCCCTCAAGAAGCAAGGTACATAAATTTTCCTCGAGATAACGTGAAATTAGATACACCTCAACGGAAGATGATTTCTGCAAAGTTCAGCTGTTTTCTCAATAATAATGAATAAACTCTATTTGGAAAAAAATATAAAATGTTCTAAGAAAAATAAATGTTGATTGTCAATATTGTTTTCTTTCCGTCTTTCGGGGGCGGTCAAATAAAAGATAACCAACAAAACGGATATAATGCAGACATTTTAGTGCCTTACAATTACATTATACAGGAATTTTGCCGGGACCAGACGACAAGTTCCAGCCAAAATGGTGTACGAATTATGTTTGACAGTATTTCTAAGAGATATGACATTTCATTCTTTCAACCGATTCAGCCCATTTGAATAATTGCGGCACAATTGCATTGAAGTAACAAAGGACATCAGGTAGACAACTGAAATAGACTAAAGGAGCTACTGTATGTCTTTCTGAAAATACTCATCAGTGTCTGTCTGTGCAGGGAATAATTTTGATCCGACTTGAAATGGTCGTGAAAAGATTTACTTAAATAAAAACAACAACATAAAAAAAAAAAAAACAACAACAAAGCAACAGATTTAAGGCTAAAACAGCTAGTGTTTACCTTTTTCGAAGACATTGTAGGTTCTGCGAAAATGCCAGGTAGATTCCAAAAGTGCGTTTGCTATGTAGTAAAATCACATCAAAGTTGTACCAAAGACGGTTTTGATACTGATATATAAAGAGCAGACTTAACAACATTGGAAACTGGCAATACAAATACCTTTGGGACAATGTTGTAGACATTTGTAACGTTTTGTACACAGTCAGCAAATAAAAGGTGTAAAAGAACAAGCAAAGAAGATGAGAAAAGATGAAAAAGATACGAAATATAAGAACATACATGTATGATTGTATTTCAAATGATGAGGAACGGATACGCACTTGAAAACTGAATCAATATTGAAGAAAATGTACCACTTTCTAACAGCAGACTTAAATCCAAATATACATGGTACTGGAGTTCTCCAGGGAAGTCAACCAAAATGCAGCTGTAAGCTGTTGTGCTAATAATGAACCGAAGTTGTAACACGAAGTGATGTAACTTGTCATCAAGAGAAAATTCAGTAAGAAAAGTATAAGAAGATTAGAATAAGAATGTGTGCGGTGCTTGTGTGTCTGTTCAGAACCTTCATTAGTTATGTTACCCAGAGAAGATTTACTTGTTTTAGATCTCAAGAGAATAGTTTACTGGTTCAAATTCAAATATTACTTCAAAATAGAGAGAACCTCCATTACCATCATCAACAATAACGTCAACAAGAAAAATACCCCTAACACCATAACTTCTAAATTTGCAAAGCATCGTGATATGACAGGATAAATGTTGTAACGATATTTGGTAAATGCAACCAGTGCGATTATTAAACTGTGGTGAGTTTTCCGCTGTCTGATAGCATTGTTTAAAAAAAGATGACTAACAATGGCTGTTTAAATCCTCTACATGTTCGTAACAAATTGCTGTTTCTTAGCAAACACCTGTTATCTTATTGTCGCTTGTTCGATCTTACTCTACATTATTCCAGCGATTGCTGACTTCGCTGAATTTTAGCCTCACAGCATGTGGCAAAACGACTTCAAAGGATTTGCCTTGTGTTTTATAATCAATATCTTGAATTAAGTATTAAGTGTCATTAAGTCTTTTAATCCCTTTGACAAGTAATTTACCAATATTGCTATTTATGGAACATGTATGTGTAAAAATGAACAATGGAGACCGCTATGGACTACAGCTTTAGAATTGGAATATTGGTTTCTTCATAAATGTGTTACTTTTTATTTTTTTATCTATCTGCATTTCATAAAATACATATGAAAAAATGATGGTAATACTTTTTGAATTTGTGTCCTTTGCAAAGCCCGCAAATCAATATTTACTATCATATCTAGAATTTTCGCATAATATGCTAAATATGTAAATGCCAGATAGAAGGTAAGTCTCTGCGGACTTTGAACCAGTCGAAGACACAGCTTAGCTTCTGTTTTATTTTCTCCGCCTTATACCTACCATTCACGCCTCTTCATTATTCTGATTCTGATAATTACCTCATAAATATTATTTAATATTTTATATATCTTTTTTTCCTGATTATATAGATAGATCATGATGTCTGTAAAAATGTTATGATAATTTATAATGCCACTAATAAAACAAACCAGTAAGTTGAACATAAATAATAATATTTCATAAGACAGATGTTATTTAACCTTTTTATTTTTAGAGAATATTTCATTTTTAAGGATATAGAATAAAGGACACTCGTAATATAAACACAAGCCAGACAATTAATTTAGTTGACAAATAAGAAATTCCTTCTATGTCCTGCTGGATGAAAACAATTCATTGTCAATGCCAGGTCTGAAAAATTTATATAGATTCGTAATAAATTATAGTAAGATTGTTCTTCAATGCTGTATGAATTAATAAAAACGTAATAAAGTGTAACAAGAGGGCCATAGTGACCCAAGTCGCTCACTGACCATGACTATTTGACCTTAAATATATGTATGAAACACTGAATCATAAATGGTAATGGAAGTGTGTTTTCTATAAGAAACACTCTAGCGACTCATAGAAGCAGCTAAGTACCCTTTGAACAAACTTGGGAATCAGGTGAGCAAAACAAACCCAACCAGTATTTCAGTTTGTTATATTATTGGCTAAATGCTTTGTTTATATTCAAATGTAAAGAATTTAGACAGAATTAGATTTGTATCTGCATACAAAAAGTACTTTTCTGAAATATCGGGTAAGTTAAAAGAATGCTGCTGTGTATCATGAAAGTTTGAAGTGGCTATTCAGTGCAACATGCTTTCTGCAATCTATAACTAGTGTCATCAGAGAAACGTTATGTCTTAATCTATGGGTACTTTATCATATCTCTGCTATTTATTACAGCATTGTTGGCCAATATTACCTTTGATGTTAAAAGTTCTATGCCTGTAAAGTAGTGCTCTTGAAATGTCTGATTCGAAGAGATGTCTGAGATTCAGCTTTCTTTTGAAAATATCAAAGTGGGTACTCGAAGGATGATCTATGCATTAACAGACTCTGTTTAATAAATAACGTTTACGAACAAATTGATTACAACTCAGAATTACAAGCATGTGTTAAGTACGTTCTGCATTGCTGGGAAACACCCCTACCACTTGGTGACGGTACAGTAACAGCATTTTCTAGGCAGTGATATTGCAGTGATATTATTCAGTCTGAAATAAAGTAAACTACAATTATCTTTGTTTACCGATATTCAGTTTATATTTATAATGTTGATGCAACGTTCATTTCATCTGCAATTAGGCAGACAGTGTTCTTTTTCAAGATTCTAATAATATATACATGTCGACAAATACTTGCTTTTCATATAATTTGCTTCCCATCTGCGTGAGTATTTCGTGATTTGAAAAGTAAGCGTCCATTCCATCAGTTATTCAGACAGCTCAGAATTTACTTTTTCACTTTCTTTGTACCAAAAGCCACATTCAAAGACCACAGCCGTCTATACAGAATTCCACATGGAAACTTGGGAGCACATATACACATTAGCCCTGACGAATGCAATAGTAATAACATAGCAGTAACAAACAGACACAAGCATACTAGAAGGACCATGGCATGCAACCACTTTGGAACGGCCAGTGGCAAAAAATGAACAGACAAAAAAACCCAGAATAACTGAGAAGTTTAAACTAGTTTACCAAAATTAATGCCACCAGTCCTCACTCTTTAAACTTGATGTCTGCATAAATGTTTAGAGACAACATTCTGGAAACTGAAAAAATGTTAAATCAATACTAACATATACGACTTCAAATAATCATAAAAGATGGGTAAATAAGTTTATACAAGCCCGCCTGCTTAGCTCAGTAGGTAGAGCGTTGGTCTACGGATCGCAGGGTCGTGAGTTCGGTCCTGAGCGGGGCGTATGTTCTCCGTGACTATTTGATAAGCGACATTGTGTCTGAAATCATTAGTCCTCCACCTCTGATTCATGTGGGGAAGTTGGCAGTTACTTGCGGAGAACAGGTTTGTACCGGTACAGAATCCAGGAACACTGGTTAGATTAACTGCCCGCCGTTACATGACTGAAATACTGTTGAAAAACGGCGTTAAACCCAAAACAAACAAACGAAATAAGTATATACATCCACTGCAAATGAAACATGTTTCCAATTAAACATCCTGAGAAATCAAGACTGGAATTTGGCACTATTTTAACAAATATAAATGCCGTATTAAACAAAAATCCATTGAGTTTACCTTTCTTCCGAGCGGAAGAAACATAATATATGCTCGAATACAAATTGGTTTATTATAACACAAATTCTACTGCGCATTTTTTTTCGAAGACATTACACCAAATGCAGTCTTAAGTACTAGATTCATGGTATACCGGTACTTTCAAGAAGAGGAAATAAAAAACGATGACGATAATCTAAGTTCTCAGGGATGTTTTCATCTAGCATCTGTTTTTGCAGTTAATCCGAAGCATAAGGGATGTTGCTGCTGATCTGTTATATTTTCGAGTGACACACACATCCACAAGTAATGCTAGCAAAACATACATTATAATAACTGTCTTAAGGATTCCATCATGAGTATATACGTGTGCATGAGAGTACATTGAATGCAATGCTTCTGAACATATTTTGAAGATGATTTCTATAAATCTCAAATTTTCTCTCAAAGATAAATACTTATATATAAAAACATTTTGTTGGTGTTTTTTATTTTCTGCCGATTCTAGAAAGCATACCAATAAGACGCTAATGACACTGTGCCTGTATGTATGTTCAGCCTGAACTCACGTAGAAAAGTTAAATATTTATCAATTCTGAGCAGATACAAAGCCAATCGAAAGTTAAAGTTTCCAGTGCCCTGTAGTTTTTTGTCAACAAACGACATGTAATCAGCTTCATTCAGACTATTACAGTCCACTGCTTTTGAGCAAAATGCGATTGTTGCGTTGTATATAATACAAAAAGCCATCAGCTGAATTATTGAATAATGCGGACAGACATACTTAATTTAGAAGATATTGTATGCATGTCTGACACTACACAATGGTGTCTGCCTGCTTAGAGAATTACTTTGAACCCTTTTTTGATATTATCCTTATCCGTGTCCTTTAAAAATATCTTATTTGAGAAACCGGACAGTGGTTGAAATGAAGTAGAAGAAATTGCGTGATCTAGTAAGAAGTAAGACAGATTGTCCAGTCAAAATTCACCCATGCGTAGTTAGTTACAGGTGCTTTTCACAAGTGAAGTGGGAAAAGCGATTATTTCCATGGGTGTGTGTTTAATGACACCTACTGCTATTATTGAGGCCCTAACACATTTCATATCACCAAGACAATTTATCAATAATTTATATCATTAAAAGAAACTTCGTAAACTATTTTCATAATTTGATGCAGATACAATTCCATTTAACATAGTTGTAGTAATTTTATGGTAGTTATTGAAGAGTTCATAATTTTATATTACATGAAGAACGTATGTTTCAAAGTATCTTCAATGTTTCTCCTCAGAATTTGCGTCATCGTGGATTTGTAAGCTTGCATCAAATATGTCCGTCCGTCCGTCCGTCCAGTTAATCTTGATCTTACGACAGAAACAAAAGTACTAAATATGTCTCCACACTTGTATGCAAGCAGAAGGCAATAAGAACATAACAATTCATTTTATTTTGTCGATAAAACAAAGGACACAGCAGAAACGACCTACAATAATAAGAAAAATAATTTAGATATTTCCATGAAACAGGGTAGTTTGATAGGGGGCGAAAAGGATATTATTTCGTTACATTTCGGTTAGCTCTGGAATAACTGTGAGTCTGTGATGCTACCCTGTCTCCTCTCTACCCCTCCACCACAAAACTGATCGTATTATATTTTCGCGTAGGAGACATAATTATAATCAGCTTCTACCAGAAAATATCCAATGTGCACCCTTTGTGGCTTCACTGCATCGAAATAAAGAAATCCTCGTCTAGAATATTAATAAATAGGAGAGGCACACGTTTAGAAATATCATATTTTTCTTTGACATTACACATGGGCGTCTGTCTGCACATTGAATTAATTTGAGCCTATTAGACAAATCGTGACAAATGTTCTTAATCCGTGTACTTCTCAAATACCAGACAGCAGGGGCAAAAATAGTCTGTAGAAGAAATTGTGCTCTTCAAAGAAGCAAGACATATTCTTAGATTGCGTGCACTACACAGTTCTACAAAAAAGCAGGGTGAGCAATTGATACAGGCGATAGGGTTCAGTTAAAAGAATGGTCTTGTAATTTGCAAAATGTTATACCAAGTAAACAGACCAAGCAAAACAAACTGTGAAATGTTTTAAAATGATAAAAAATAAACAAAATTCAGGTAAATTATTCCTGAATTATGATGTGCAAATTCATTCCATTACACTTTGTGCTCGTGATATGGGTGAGCAGAAAATACAAAAATCTTTACATGCAGATGGAAGCAAGTTATGGGACACAGAACTGTTTTATAGGGGGGACTAATGCACACCTTTGAGGCGAAAAATAATTCGTATCAAAAATCCATAACAAGTGAATACTCTGAAAGCATCTAGTGGTATAAACCTATTGACATGTCTAGTGGTACAAACTTACTAACATAAGAAATTAAGAATTTTGCAAAAATATTTTGCAGAAGGTAGAAAACCGTTTCAATGCTTTTGAAATAATGCAGAAAATTTACACTCTTCTTGCATCTTTACCAGTATCTAATTTTTCACCCGCTGTATCATTTTTTCAGTGCCATTATATATTCTATGCCAAACTTAATGGAAATGAACATGGTGAAAAATTTCACCAAAACTGGGGGCGTGTAGCTTTAATAAGGACGTTACAAAAAAAAAGCAATCTGAAAATTCTTGTCATAATATTATATCACTGTAACACTAGAAGTAAAAAAGGCTGACTTGACAGAACTGTCGCGAATAAGGTCATTTATATATTTGTTTCCTATCGATTTCCTTGTATTATACTGGAAATGTCATAGTAGATGAAGTAATAATAGATGTGAAGTTCTCCACAACGCCTGCTGTTTTGTAAATGGAAGTCTTACAAATTCCTCGGTTCAATTCACGTATTTTCTCAAGCCTAACATTATTAGCTGGCGTCTATTTATGGAGGTTTGTCATTTTATTCTAATAATGACTGCGTCAACACGGTATTTCGTGAAAACATAAAACATTTTTGAAAGATCAAAGTTCATCCCTTCAGTTTTTCAGATATATCTTAATAGCCTATTTCTTGACGACTCTCAATGCTGCATTGAAATGCAATTTCTTAAAATATCAACACTGGCATGGCCAGTATTTCGTGTCTCCGCGTATGCTGTCCGCGTCCGCTTTCCTCGTCTCAGACACCGGTAATTGTTCTTGCGTCCGATGTTCTCTGTCCGCGTTGGCGATCCATGGCTGCGTGTAATCGCACAGTGAACATTTTTTCTAGGACGCGGATGCATAATCGGACAGGATTTTAAGGTAGGCTCTCAGTCTGTGAGATGACGGGAAAATTGTTGAAATGATCAGGGACCACCCCTTTGTATATTCTAACAGAGGAATCGGCGGAAACATTTGGCAAAACACAGAGAAAGCTTTTACTATTTACGGAACAACAGGTAAGTATTATACGCCGGTTTTCATGGAATTACGCGCTGGTTTATCATTGAAGGTTCCATGTGCACCACCATCTTAGGATGTATCTAAAATGTTTTTTGGTGCTTATAACTTGTGTTAATGTTGAGTTGTGCTCAATCCGTGGCTAGAGGGCGCGGACGGTAGCATCCACTACCGTCCATGAACAAGCTCAATCAAACCGAGCATGCAACATTTTCATTTTCGTCGTGTTGAGCGGTCTATGAGGTTTCCACTTTTTCTATTTCATCAAAATTGGTTTCATAAGCGATATATTTAATGCAGTTTAAAAATTTGAATAGGACATTATTAATATTTTGTTGTCTAATATATTATTTACATGCAATTTTAGATAAAATATATACTTGCCCGTCATTGAAAGTGATTAAAATCTTCTATCTTTGACACTTTGAATACTGAAAAACATTCAGTCACGAAAGACGCGGAGGCAGGAAAAAGGGTATCCATTTTGAAAACCGACCAAGGAACAGACACAGAGAATGAACGTAGACTCAACGTAGACAGTGAAAGTAGACAGTGGACGAAGACAGTGGCCGTAGACAGTGGACGAGCACACATGGAATATAGGTTTTATTCATCTGAACGTACTTACGGCTATAAGATTATTACTTGGTATCAGATCGGAAAATACATGTTCTATAATAAAGAAGATCGTTTGAAAGGTTAACAGCAAAAACATTCAAAAAAACATTCAAAAGGCACTGAAGTGATCAAAAATAAAAGTTTTCCGTTTTAATGTCTTTTATATTCAAGATGATAACTGAAGACAACGCGCGTACAACACAGACATGTAATAGTTCCTGTGAGGGAAATTCTACACCATAAATGTTTTATCTATAAGTTTGGAACACTTCAGACAACTTAAAAATTACATAATTGACAATGACGTGCCTTAACAAATTCGAAAACAAAATATGGCTACATTTTTATTCAACCTGAAATAACTTTTTTTTGTACTTATTCAGATCCCAAAGGAATCCAACACAAGAACCATTAGACACATAGGATTGAAAGTCTTTATTCCAATTAACCCTTTTCCTTTCCCAAATTTAATGTATACGTGACTGTGAGGCTGTTTTAAGAAAATCAGCCATAAAATACTATCACTGGTGCTAATGTTGAATAAGATCTTGTACATATAGCCTGCAAAGATGAAAAAAAAAACAACAAAAAAACCCCAACAAACAAGGAAGAATATCCAACAGACGTAGACAGCCGTGGTTTTTGCGTACGATTGGTAGTTGACATTTTTTAAAAAAATTATGTTGTTACCAATATAACTTCGAAAGATTACGTAAACGACAGAAAAAAGCACATACAAATATCCTTTTCCAAAATGAAAAATGGATATTGAACATACTTCAAAAATACGGCTCCTATAAAAGTAAGTTATACAATAATATTTTACTATGAAAATTACCAACATATAAAGTAACTGTATTTGAAACCTTATTTTAAAGCAGCATGCCTCCAGATCGTTCGACAACAAAAAAAAAAAAAAAATTTTTTTTTTAGATATCTTGAAATAAATGCTATAATTTCTTAAGAAGGCTTTAAAACTTAATTACTGACAAACTTTATGTTACGGAAACACTTGAGAATTTGCAGTTTTTACTACATTTTACGATGAAATTGAAAATCGTTTGTCACGCTTCTACTCCAGGTAAACTGTCTAGATTATAAATATCTATATTTTGAAATCATTATTCACTACTTCAGCTATAGCGCTATTGGTTACGACGACGGGAAAATGTCTATTGCCGCGGCAGTCCGGGGTTCGATTCCCGACGTGGTCATCTTTTTTTTTTCTTGATTTGGAACTTTTAAAATATGTTAGAAACAAAAATTCATATTCTAATGTTCACAATATGATCAAACTTCAATTTGAAAGAAAGATTATTTTTAGCCAAATCTGGAGGCATGCTGCTTTTAATATTATGACATATAACCAACAAATGGAATTTTCCGAAACATGCGGAAAGACTTTTTCGCACGTATACAATTTAAAGGAAAACTCTATTGTTAGTTATTCACTTGAAATTTCGAGATACTCAAAATGTTGAGTTGGTAACTCGAAATTTCGAATTTTGTAACTCTTATTTTACTCGAAACTGCGAGATACCTAATTTCGAGTTATCTAAGTCAAAATGTTGAGTTAATAGCTTAAAATACAACTAATTATCTTGCCTTCTTATCCGCAAAATTCAAACGTCAGTCTGTCTGTCTGTCTCTCTGTCTGTCTGTCAAAACACCTGGGCTTTGAAGTCATTTTAGTGACTCTTGGTAAATATGTAAAATCCGTCTTTAGTACCCAGCATTATGTGCTTGAACATATACTACCAAAACCACTCTAGAGCTGCTCCAGATTTCAAACTGTATCCCTGATATATACCTAAATCTGCATGTATAGTAGAGCTCAAACAAGGTCGAAAACCGTTCACATATGGTAAAAATAGAGCGGGTATAGTGATGATGAAGTGTATATTGCGGACCACATTAATACGATTACAGGTTAACCCCATAGAACAATTGTAGTATCATTTCCTCGAAAAAACAGAAATGTAAATCAACTGGACTATTGAATAATACGAGAAAAATACACCAGAAAAGCTGTTACTTGTCATTGACAATGCACTCTTATCGAAATACTTTGATTGAAATACTTTGAATGAACCTATATGAAATAATAGCTACATTTTTTTCAGCCTCGGTGTACTTTTCAGATAAACCCGGATAAGAAAACCACATAGCAGACCAGAGGATGTTTTTCTTTTCCAAAGGAAAGATGTTATTTGAAAAGATGCAAGGCACATTCCCAAAGTGCAGTAAAACCATATTCAAATCATAAAAAAATGTTAATATGGATGTATGAAAAGGGAGACTGAACAGATACAACAAATGCATTTGGGACAATGGTCTAGAAACGCCGCGTACCCAATCAACAGACATTGACCATATCAAACAATCTAAGAAAAAAATGAAAAAGATACAAAATAAAACAAAATGCATGTAAAAGTTGAAATCTAAACGATGAGGAACCTATCTACACTTAGAAACTGAATCAATACGGAAGCTCCAGGAAAAGGTATCAATTTCCAACTTAATCAGACAGCCGACTGTTTAGTTAATGTTTTGCAATTCTCTTTAAAAACAAATACAAATGTTCATAGAGTACTCCAGGGAATCTAGCTCTTATTTTGCTGAAAATGCAACTATCTGCTAATGTTGTAATGTAACAAAACATTTTAACACGAAAGGAGCGAAATTTGTCATGAAACGTGATAGAAAAATAGAATGTGAACAGTGTTCAATTAAGTTTCTCAGAGGAGATCAAGATAATATTTGAGATCTGGGAGAACAGTATTCCTGAGGAAAGTTTGTAATAATTAATTAAAATGTTTTGTTCTTTAAATACTCGCAAAAGATGGTACTATCAATTCTATTTGCATTAAAGTGTAGAGCTAAGATCCCTGCCTCCAGACTCTTTGCGAACATTTAATCAGTACTTACAGAAACCCACAAGTTATCGTTGAATGAAGGGTATATGTAATTCAGAACAGCCTCGAATAACTATTTATGTCTCCCACATGCTGTCCGTCTGACACCACTGGATGGATTTACACCAAACTTCACATGAGTTATTAGGCCAAGCGTAGTTATGCATATCATCGGCATTTTCATGTTCGATGATTTCCGATGGAGTTGTGGTCCTTGATTCATCACATTTTATTATGTTTTAGCCCTTCCTCTTATATTATTTGGCAGATTTCCACTAAACCTTATAAGAGAAATTAGTGCCAAGCATAGCTATACATATCACCAGTATACTCCGGTTCAGTTATTTTCAGCAGTCTTGGCCCTTGATTTGTCGTATTTAACCTTGTCCGGGCAACTAGGAATTACACCAAACTTGATAAAAGTAATCGCTGCCAAGCCTTGTGCATACCACGGGCATGTTCCGGTTTGGTGTTTTTCAGCAAAGTTATGGCCCTTAGCTTATGGCACTTTGCAATTTTTCCATGGTAAGTAGAGGGAGACATACGTTTTTCGTGAAATGCACAGACAGAAACTTGCACTTTCAAATTTATACTGTTTCCAGCTGGGTGAAAACAAATAATTTGCGAAAAAAGCTTTTGGAGTTTCAAGACATATTCAATAATTTCAACGATATGGTCAAAATATATTTCCCCGTGTAAAATTCGGGCGAATTAATATTTAAAAAAAAATTGTTTCCAAAATTTTACAAAATTTATGTAAGGAAATGTTGCTGTTTTGCTAAATACGATATTTTAAACGTTATACAGCAATCTAATACCAAATAAAGTCGATATCGTTTTTAGATACCAATATTGTTTGTTTGACAAAATTAAATAAAGTTTTTTTTCTATTTCAAAGTTTAAATGACTGTTAGACTTTTTAACGCAGGTAGTCTTTACATAGAGAATAGAAAAGCATAGAATGTTTGTATATACCTTCAAACTGAATTCCAGTATTAAATCCAATACATAGGAATTTAGATTTTGCAATAAACTGGTAAATAGTTGGTATATAAATCCACTGCAAATGAAATATGTTTCAAACAAAACATTACGAGATATTGCAAATTAAGAGTGTGAAATTTTGGCAAAACAGTAACCAATACAGATGCAATACATTCTGTTTTAATTCTCCTTCTGAAACAAAACCACTAAATCCATTTAGTTGCACTTTAAATTTGGACACAAACGTGCATATTCTTTAATGCAAACAAATATATTTAGACACAAATGCCATCGCACAAATTTTTCCAAAGATGTTAGAACTTGGGCATTTTAGAGTACTTTTTAACGCAGGAATAAAAAAGCGATGAAGATATGTCTGAAACAATATGTTATCAACCGTCCCAGACCGACAGAGACGTTCCCATATGTATTCTTGCACTTCAATCTAGAGCACTCGAGATTTTGTGCACTGATCTATTACACCCTGGAGTAACACACGTCCGCAGGTAAGGCCAGTACAACTTTTGGATTTATGATACATGGCACTATAATCACTTTTTGTTCTTTTTTCCCAGAAAATTGCCCCGGCGCATGTCAGTATATGAATTTAGAGCATCTCAACTGAAAATGATTTCTCCGAATTTGAGCTGTATTCTCAATGATAATAAATTGCAGCTATTTCATTTACTAATAATACTCGTAGCAGGCGCAAAAATCTTATTGCACGTCAAACATTTTGTTCAGGGGCGGTTTAAGAAAAACAATATTGGATTAGGAGGAACAAATATTTGCATTGGATGTATGTTTATAAAGTTTGAATTCTCCTAGACAAGATGAATATATTTTTCTCGCTTGTATACAGATGCGATGCCAATGAAATGTTAAATGTTTCAGTGCCTTATATTTTCCCGCAGACGACATTTAATCAGATTCTTACAGACGATTATAACTGAAGCACTGAAGCCATTTTAACAGAAGACGCCAAACCAAACGTGAATATCTTATTATAAGGAGAGGCAACATGTTTTGTTAAAAGATGATAGTCTCTTTCCTAAAATGCCTGAAATATGCAGTAAACTTGCTCATTGCACTTTAAAAATTATATACAGACATATTTCATTTAAGGCGATAGAGAAGTGCAGAGCATTCAAGACATGTTTAGTCGACAAAAAAACTAAAGATGAAGTAAAGAAACCAAAATTCTATTTATGTGTTTTCTGGTCCTTTGGGATCATAAAGTCTATTCAATATTTAGGGATAATAGAATTCCACTTAAGCTGGTGCTAGGTGGGCGTGAGGGGTGTTGCGCTTTTCATTATCTCTCACTAACAGACTCAATTAATCCGAGTCTGCTTTTATTTTTACTTGGTTGTATTTTTTACGCTTTCAAAGGGTCTTCTTTTACATTTTATCAGAAAAATGCTGAATGAAACAAATGCGCGTATAATGTCTATTCTGAATCATGAGAAACTGATAGGTAGTCGGAAATTGTATAAAGACTGAAAAGAAAATGTACCATTGTCAGACTTATACAGGCAGCAGACTTTTACGTAAATGTTTTACAACTCTCTTTCAGAATCAATGTGAATATGCCTGAAATACTCCTGGGAATTAAGCTCATGTTTCGCTGACAATGTAGCTATCAACATATCAGCCACCAGTGGAGTAACATCCATAACTTTTTGCCCTATATATTTCTTTGCCAACCCTCACCACAAACCCTTTCGGCGGGGGATACCAATTTATCTGATTTGCTTGTTATATTTAAATCTTAATTAGTGTAGTTTACATGACTGTGAGACGTTTTAATGCTCTTGCTATAATATAAAAATGCTGCGGCCAAAATGGAGAATAGAAATGCGTAGACAGTTTGTACATACCTTCTAACTGAATTCCAGTATTAAATCCAATACATAGGAATTTAAATTTTGCAATAATCTGGTAAATAGTTTGTACATAAATCCACTGCAAATGAAATATGTTTCAAACAAAACATTACGAGATATTTCAAATCAAGAATGAAATTTTGGCGAAACAGTTACCGATATGTGTTTTATTCCTCCTCATGAAACAGAACCATTAAATCCATTAAGTTACGCTTTAGATTTAGACACAGACGTGTATATTCTTGAATGCAAACCAATATATTTAGATCAAGACACAAACGCCATCTCACAAATTTTCCCTAAGACGTTACAATTTGTGCATTTTAAGTATGTCTGAAACAATATGATATTAACCGTTCTAGATCGACAGAGACGTTCCCTTATGTGTTCTTGCACTTCAATCCATCTAACACTCGAGAATTTGTGCACTGATCTATTACACCCTCGAGTAGCAAACGTCCACAGGTAAGGCCAGTACAACTTTTGGATTTATGATACATGGCATTATAATCTCTTTTGTTTTTCCCCAGAAAATTTCCCCCGGCGCATGTCAGTATATGAATTTAGAGCATCTCAACTGAAAATGATTTCTCTGAATTTGAGCTGTATTCTCAATGATAATAAATTGCAGCTATTTTATTTAGCAGGCGCAAAAATCTTATTGCACGTCAAACATTCTGTTCAGGGGCAGTTTAAGAAGCACTGAAGCCAAAATCAAATACTTAAACTATAAAAAAAAAACTACAATCGAAATGGAAGAGAAAACCTTTATTCATGTGAGAGTGGCTGTATTTCAACCTATATGATGTACCAAACCAAACGTGAATATCTTTTTTTATAAGGAGAGACAATATGTGTTGTTAAAAGAAGATAGTCGCTTTCTTAAAATGCCTGAACTTGCTCATTGCCCTTTAAAAACTATATGCAGACATATTTCATTTAGGGCGATAGAGAAGTGCAGAGTATTCGAGACATGTTCAGTCGACAAAAACTAAAAAGATGGAAGTAAAGAAACCAAAATTATATTTATGTATTTTCCTTTCCTTTGGAATCATGGAGTCCATTCAATATTTAAGGATGATAGAATTCCACTTAAGCTGGTGCTAGGTGGGCGTGAGGGGAGTTGCGCTTTTCATTACCTCTCATGAACAGACTCAATCAATCCGAGTCTGTTTTTATTTTTACTTGGTTGTTTTTTACGCATCCAAAGGGTCTTCTTTTACATTTTATCAGAAAAATGATTAATGAAACAAAATGCGCGTATAATGTCTATTCTGCATTATGAGAAACTGATCCGCACTTGGAAACTGTATAAATGCTGAAAAGAAAATGTACCATTGTCAGAATCATACAAGTTTAGTAAATGTTTTGCATCAATTTAAATATGACTGAAATACTCCTGGGAATTAAACTCGTATTTCGCTGACAATGTAGTATCAACATATCAGCCACTAATGGGACTACAATTTTATCAAGAAAATGGTGTGTTTGTAAGCTTTAGAGAAAATCTACTTAAAGAAAAAAGTGCAGAAATAAGGAAAACAATTATCATTCACTTCGGTGCTTCAAGTTATGTTCTGCATTGTAGCATGCTTACAGACAGAAACTGATGCACGTGAAGACCTTGTAAATTATTTTTATAAATTCAAGAGGAATATTCTCTTTCTTTTCTCGTAATATGACAACCCTTCTTTAACTGGTGTTAAGTACTCCGTCAAGGTAGTAATAATTAGTAGAACTGTGGATCAGATTGATAATTACTGATGCAGAATGGACGAAATTAGGTAAACGGCAACCAGTGACATTTCATATCACGAAAATATTGAAAATGTGCAGCATTTACTCTGGTTCTTGATGCATTATTGAACATTTTTATTTTGTGATGTGTATTGTTGCTACAATATTTTAGAGTGTTGTACACTGTAATCCTCGTGTACATACAGTGTATGATATTTTGTGTTTCTTCTTCCTGTGGTTGCTGACATTGCTGAAATAGGTGGCAGCTGACTATTTGTTTTAAATCAATTGTCTCGAATTCATTTTCATTTAGCCTTTTAATCTTCTTACAAGCAAATTACTACTGCTGTTATATGTGACATTTAAGCTTTAGAAAGTGAAAATACAGAGTATAATTCGTTAATGAGGTGTCGCAGAGACTGCTTTAGACTATTTGTTTTAATAAGATTGGAAGATTGTTAATGAAAAATGTAGTGATGTATAAGATGCAAAGCGGCCTGCTATTGGGAAAATAACGGTTTTCTATTACTTTTTCTAATTTATTTTCGAAGCTATACTGTACACACAGGTAAAAAAAGTTGAAATGAGTGCTCAAAGCCGCCTCTTAAATGGTTGTACTTAACTGGCACATTATCATACACAACTGATTTAAAAACAATAACTTAATAAGGCATATTACAAGGTACAAAGTTCAGATAGATCAAAGTTATGTATCTTTGAACATACTAATTCTCGCGACAGTCCCGTTAATGCCCTAAAATTCAATGTTCCTCTGTGGGCGTGCCAATGTATTCTTTTTGTAGCACGCCGACATTGTCATTTTGGATACATTTGATCTTGTTACCTTCTCGTTTGCATAGTTCAAATGTTATCGTTAACATTGGTTCAGTTTACGTAATTTTGATTGATCAATCACAGATCTGCATTTTCTAATTTTAATATTTCCTTTTTGATGCAAAATAATTTGTCAATGCGATTATAAGAGATCAAAAATGCAATTTGCTAAATCAAAAGAAGCAATGTAGCAAACTATATTATCATTGATTTTTGGAGCTAAAAATCAAAAGCTTGGTCTGAATGCCCTTAAATCTTCAATAACAACAACAACAAGAAACAACACCCAAAGACAAAACAAAGGATGTATGAGATGACAAAATTCCAGCTTGTTAAAATTATTGGTTTGATACTTTATTGATAAATAGGCAGGGTGTCTATGATAAAATCAAAGATAAGGACTATAATTTCAGTACTTTTCGCTAATTTTCAGACAAGTAAACAGAATGCATGCGGGCGCTAATGGTGCACACTATCCAAATTTGAAGTGATCATTCAGTGCAATACGTTTTCCATAATATCACCAGTTGTTACTGAAATTATAATGCTTTGTGCAATGGGTACTTTATCATATCATTGCGATTTATTATAGCATCATTAGCCAATATTACCTTTGATGTTAAAGTTTCTATGTCTGTAAAGTAGTGCTCTTTAAATATTTGATTCACAGAGCTTTCTGGGATCTATCAAACCTTTAAGTGGGCACTCGAAGGATGATTTATGCATTAACAGACTAGGCATTTAACAAATAACTTTTATGATCAAATTGATTATACAATGCAACTGAGAATTACAAACATATGTTATAGAATATGTTTTTATTGAAAAAAGCCCACAACACTTAAGGAGTTATAACAAGCAATGTGCGTTAGGCGGTAGTATTATTCACCATTGAATAAAGGCTGTTTTTGTTAAATGGTATCTATTTTATTCAATTGATATTTATATGATAGTGTTAAGAAATTAAAATTATTGAGTACTAGTTAAGTTTTTAGGTTACTTTTGTCCGTGGCATTAATATAAGAGAGGGCAATCATCACGACCATCACGCAGATATTCATCATATTTTCAAGAAAACTGATTTCAAACTGAATTTAAACATTGCGTTTCAGCAAGCGTTTTGTCATTATCATCAGTTATGATGTTACATGGGGCAACTTTCTTTCCTTACTCTTATACCACTGGCCGCCCCTTTGTTAACCTCACCAAAACACATTTAACCTTTATATTTTCACCTTTTAAAGTATTTTGGCAACAGGAAAAGATTCAAAAGATTCTGCAGCCAGCAGCGAGGAGTTTGTTTTGCACGAAACGACAAACAGAAAATACGGAAATGACAGTTCTATGCATTATTTTCATCATTCTTATCTATGCCTGAAATACATAAACTCTGTAGAACTGACCCATGCATTATCACGCTAAAATGACAACATACGTAAATGGACACGCGATAATAAGGTTAGACTTGAGAAAATTAGCGAATTGGAGCAAAGAATTTGTCAGACTTCCATTTACAAAACAGCAAGTGTTGAGGAGAACTTAATGTCCTTTATTACTTCGTCTGCCGCGAGATTTTGAGAATATTAGGAGAAAACCAATCGTAAAGAAATACTTAAATGACCTCTTTTGTGTATTTTTCTAGTCTCAGATCACTTTAATATAAATCATCTACAGTTTTTATTCAGATTTATCTTAACATAGGGAACACTTAACAGCAAAACTCATTCTGCTCGAATATCGCTTAATAAAGCAAAGAAACAAACATGAAAAGTAAAATTTCATTCCATCAGTGATGTACACTGATCCAAACTGCATTTGAAGTCTAAATCAAATGTTCAGATTTGTCAAATGATAAGCCCATTTTCGCCTAAAATTCTAAAATTTAGAGACAAAAAGAAGAGTTATTTTCTATGAAGTTACTTGTTAGTAGAATTTACTGATCATAAAACACATTTTTTTTTAAGAAAAGGTATGCAAGTGGTTCAGACTAAGCCTGTTCTTCCAAATGTTTAACATAACTAAGGACAACGCGAATACAACACACACATGTAATAATTCCTCTTAGGGAATTTCTACATCATAAATGTTTGAACACTTCAGAAATTACACCATTGAGAGATAGCATGTTTCATAGCATCAAAACATATAGGAAAACGGTCGATATTTTCTTTATTTTCTGAAAAACCTACAACAAGGAAAATTTTGAAACACATCCAAAACAAAAATCAAATGACAGTTATATTTTGAATTTAGGTGGAGTACAGTTGTAAACGACCAACTTTATGTTAACGATTGTTTTATTTCAAACCATATTCTTGTTTCTTGTTTCTTGTACACAGGTTAGTGTATAATTATGAGAAGGTAACAAGTCTTGCCACAAGAAAGTTACGACAAAATGTAGGCCAGTTATAACGAACCGAAAAGCAGAAAATTTTGGATAAATTTATACCTACCTTTGAACTAGAATTCCAACATTAAATCCAAAGGATAGCAATATATAGTTTGAAATACATTGAACGTAAATCCTCTGCAAGTGAAACATGTTTCTAATAAAACAATAAAACATCATGAGATATAATATATGAGAACTGACATTTTGGCGAGACTTTAAGCGATAAAGATACACGTTGAACTAGATGCTATTGTTTCGCTCCTTCTTCCGACACAGTTCAAGTCAGACTAACGTAAATAAACATCTACAGTCTCTTATACAAACAAATATATTCCTACATTAATTCCATCTCGCAAATATTTCAAAAAGAAGTTACAACTTTTGCAAGTTAAGAGTAAACATTTAGCTGAGATGAAAATATAAAAGACGATTCATCTACAACTACAATGTATTTAACGGTCCTCAATCTTTCCAAACTGACAAGGATGCTGTCATATAACATCTGTGTTTGCCGTTAATCCGGATCACTAGAGATTTCGTGCGCCTTTCGAGTAACACACGTTTACAGGTAAGGCCAGTTAAATTTTCGGGTTGATTTCTAGTGGATTTTTTCAACCAATATTTCCCGTACGCAAGAGAAACCACGTAGTTAGTTTCTGCTTTTTGAAAAATGTTGTTCGCAGAAAAAAAATGTTTTGTGAAAGTTGATCCGCTTTCAATAAAGATAAATGATAACAAGAAAAAAAGTCATTAAAGTAAATAGATATATTTTTCAATTTATAAAATTTTATGCAGGTATCATGTCCACGAAAGATACGTTTCAGTATGGCATGTCAAACGTTGCTAGATTATATATGTATGTTATTATTATTGTATGTTTGTTATTGTTATTCAATGTCGTGTCATTCATATTCTAAGTCTTACCATTATTATTGTATATGTCGTTATTCTTATTGTATGTTCGATATTCTTATAGTAAAAGTCATTATTGTTATTCTATATTTCGTTATTCTTATTGTATCTTTGATATTGTTATTCAATGTCGTGTCATTCATATTCTAAGTGTTACCATTGCTATTCTATATGTCGTTATTCTTATTGTATGTTCGATATTCTTATTGTAAAAGACGTTATTGTTGTTGTATATTCATTAATGTTTTTGTAAGCTTGATATTCTTATTGTTTGTGCGATTTCCCGCGATATAAATAGCGCAGCGACGCTATACAAATACAATCACACAACATAGAATAAGAATGACACGTTTTGTAAATAGAATCGTCAGATATTGAACAGCAATGATGACTTTTACCATAAGAATGTCGAACATACAATAAGAATAACGACATATACAATAACAATGGTAACACTTAGAATATGAATGACACGACATTGAATAATAATATCAAAGATACAATAAGAATAACGAAAGATAGAATAACAATAATGACGTTTACCATAAGAATATCGAACATACAATAAGAATAACGACATATAGAATAACAATGGCAAGACTTAGAATATGAATGACACGACACTGAATAACAATATCAAAGATACAATAAGAATAACGAAACACAGAATAAAAATAATGTCTTTTAGAATATGAATGACAAGACATTGAATAACAATAACAAACATACAATAATAATAACATACATATATAATTTAGCGACGTTTGACATGCCATATTTCAGCGTATTCCGTAGACGTTTAATCGGCTTCCTTCTGACGATTACACCTAAGCGCTTTTGAGCAATGTGACAGTCACTACATAGAATAATTAACCAAAAACACAATATAGATACACTGTATATTTAGAAAATATATTGTCTTCTTGACAATGCACATGGGTGTCTGGATGTTTAGGGAATTAATTTGAACCTATTTATTATAACCGTGCCTAATATTCTGTCAAGCCCTTTTATACGCAGCTTGAATTGGATTGAAGTCTCACTCCTGTTATTGCTAGTAGTACTTCCTGAAGGATCACTCTTGTTTCTTGATATGGACACTTACTACTGCATTTAAAAGGTAAAATAAAACTAACATAGACTTAAAATATCTGTATTTATAATGTGCAACATAAATGGAATATGAACAGTACGTCGGCATTTCCATTTTGCAGATACAGTTTAAAGCGATTATTGTAACAAGAAATTCAGGGTTAGTAACTTAGCTGCAGCCATCGACAGAAGTAAAAGGCACTGTTTAGAATAATCTACAAATGATTTCACTAGAAATTCATTATCTAGTAGGACAAAAAAATACACGACTGATGTAAATTACGTTTAGACATATTACGTCCGTAACACGATCGCCAAACGGCAAACAGCCTACTGTTGTGATATGTGATATAAGGAGTTCCTTTGTAAGCAGAGAAAGGAAAAAGCAGGCTAGTAGCATGTCAGATTGTAACATGTGTATCTTCACTCACTCCCATAGCACAAACTTCAGCAGAATTCTTCTATACAGGTCCTAGGTGGACTACATGGTCGAAAAGTCTTTTTTTTCAACATCGTAATTTTCCGAAAAGCTTTACATCATTTAAAATATACTAGGCTATTAGGTAAACAAAGCTTTTCAGGTAAAACAATTGATTATTTTTTATTATTTATAATGCACTTTACATCTTATATGCCACAAATCACTTGAATATTGTAACGTTAGTATAAGTACGTACGTACATGCAAGAGCTCAAGTCAGTGTCTAAGTTTGCTGAACACGCAAAACAGACGTCAATTAAGGAAGCGAGTGTTGAAATATCAGACGGATTTAACAATTTTCTATTTATACGCAAATGAATTGCAGCAGAAAGAAATGCATATACAGATTGTAAGATGTTTACTTTCTGAAAATCATTTCACTCACATAACATACAGTAAGAAAAACATTTCTATAAAAAACTTTATCACGATATGTAGTACATTGTGTATTTATAAATATCTGCATGGTTTAGACTATACAAATTTATTTTAGTCCGAATGTGATGAGAGTTTGAAGCTAATCTGAATCACGCTGTAGTCCACTTCCTGGAAAACTAATAAGAGTACTTGTTTCATATATCAAGGAAGTATTGCAGCGACCCCAGTGAGGCTTGGAACCACTATCTCTGGCTGGATGGTCTAAGATCATTGATTTAACTTTAGGCTTACGGACAGAAAGTTGTTTTGTAGAGACATGTTTGAACTGTAACCCAAATAGTTTACAATATAATCAAAATTAAATTCTAGATATCTATTGTTTGTTTTATTTATATTTTGTTTCTTTGGAACACGTTTTGCACATGTTGATCCGCTAACACAAATATTTTGTCATTTCACGGAGAAAAATGGTAACTACACATGTGCTTCTAACACAAGACACACATTCATTTAATTGTTTTATCGAATCTTTTGAGTGCATAAAAGAATTCATTTAATGATCTGGCCACATAGGAAACTACTTATCGAAGGGAAACCTACATACACTGTTTTATTTATAGAAACCTTAACTGATTGATCTGCATTTGTTTTACTTTTTTTGAGCAATGACTCCATTGAGTCTCAGTCTTATCTAAATGTCCATATTGGTAGCTATGAAAATTGTATAGGAATGTTAATACTGAACTTCGACGACTGAGACCTATTTATGAACAGAGCTTGCAAGAGGGAAGTGTATGCTCATTAAATTCGAGACACCTAAAGTAAAGACATCGTATTTTTAAGGTACTGATTGTTTTTCGTGTACATTGGGCATTTCCGACAATCTTTAACGCAGCTGACTGCTTGTTACTTATTGATTCTCATTAAAGTTAAATAGCTGCAGTTTGCGACAATCATAAACTTGTATGAACAATAAAGGAAAGATGAATGTAGTCAAAGCAGAAAATCTACAGAGATAGTTTTGCCATCTTCTGTATAAACTTAAAAATCTACATTTCCGTATTTGTATGTATTTTGTTAACTTTAAAAAGGCGAATAAAAAAGCTTTGCGTGATATGATAGTTTTGAAATTTTGATCTAATTAAATGTTTAACTTGACAAAAACTTCTTTCGGTTATTTTAAGAAATTGGCAAAGTAGAAAATGGCGGGTCAAAGGTTTTGTTCAGTATATTTGTATATCATATGAAACTAAAGTCCACAGAGACTTTTAATTAAATCAAGTACAGTCACCGGCACGTGCCGCCTCTGTGATAAAGTGTCCCTTTTGAATGACGGAGATCAGGGGTTCGATTCCCGGTCGCGTTATACCAAAGCCTTGAAAAATGACACTGGCAGCTTCCTTGATTGGCACTCAGCATATAAAGTATTGTACCGGGAGGTAAAATAAGCCCAGTTACTGGATACCAGAGCTTTGCAGCTCTCACATGCAACGTTAAATAAAGCTTACCTTTACCTTCTATGCCCTAGCATAAGCCTTCATACGGCGTTGTATTCTATATTTCACTTTCAAAAACTTTTATTAAATTAAAAATTTGCATAGCAATACCTTAATGCACGTAACCAGTATTCTTCAATCAACGTCGATCGCCAAAAATTTTGTGAACACAGACACTTTACACAAGCTAGCTAAAGAAGATTGAGAACTCTGAACGAACAGTGATAAGGACAGTAATCCAATTTAGTGGCCTTAACAACTAATTAAACGGAACTAAAGAGGACAGTGTTTAAATAGCTTCGAACATATCACCATTTATATGTACAATATACTAAGAAGAAAAGTAAAATAGTTCAATGTCTTTTACGGCAAGGCAATTAATTAGTTTCGCAGCCGTAATTTGAACGACAATGTACCTATATGTGGCAACATTACAAGTCCTAAACTGAAAAAACAACATCAATGATATCAGCAACATTGGACAAACAATCTTTATTTGGAAACTGTTATTTGTCTCTCGGCAATCCATGTGGATGTACGGCTGCCAATGGAATTAATTGGAACCTAATAGGGATGATCTTGATAAACCGTTTTTGAAATGGTACTTTTCACAGAAAAAATCACGGAAATCACAAAGCAAGTGAAGAAAAAAAAAAAGACTTTTTTTCCGAGACGAAATTGTGTGTGCTGACAAAAAAGAACCCCCTGAGTGATACCCAAAGTGCGTGCAATTACTTATGGATACTAACTGACTCGTACATAAAACATCACCAAAAAAGTACATGACATAAGTAGAAGGAAGCAAAACATATATAAAATCAGCAGTGATACAAATCCATCACTGGATACTGAATATTTAACATGCTCACGGTCATGGATACTGTATAATTTGGGTTAATACGGACTATTAAAACTTTCACTACTACAGATTCTACGGCAAGTACCCGATATAGCATTAGAAATGAACATTGAGATAAGAAATCTTCAAAGGGCCTCTATGAAAGAAAGATGGAATTTATAGTGAATATTGATTCAAAACTGAAACGTGAGACTAATGTAGCAATTACCATATCTCAGTTAACACTATGTTGGTAATAATCATTTCATGCAATTATTGGTAAAAACTATAGTCACTTTTCCAAACGTTTAACTGAATTCTGCATTACAGCATTATGAACATTCAAATATAATTAGATTGCTAGCAAGAATCTAGAAAGGTTTGTCACAAAGGAGAACTGGCTTAAAGAAAAGACAAATCAACAGACGCTTTAATTCGAGAAATGTTTCAGTTATATTAGATCAGATATAAACATAGCAAACCAATAAACGGGCATAGTTTTCTTCGTTGTATTAATTCGTTTACATGAAAACGATTGTATTGTTTGCATTAGCAGCACATAAAGCACCCGTTGGTAAACTTTTACTTGGTCTGAACCGTCAACATTCCAAACGCTTCAATCACAAGCACCAGAAACCTGAACTAATAACGGTGTAGAACATAATGATTTAACTTTAAAAGATCACACAGCACAAAGGAAAAAGAAAACATAACTGAAGCGGATAATTTGAAATAACTACTTATTTCTGTACTGATATTATACCGCTGCAGTTATTTTTTCCATATTTAGATGATGTGTATTCGGTTACATTATTTTTTGTACGCTCAGAAGACAACAATCGATTTCCCCGCGAGTAAAATACAATTGTAGCATCATAACAACTTTGAAAAAGAAAAAGCCATCAATTAAATTGGCAAATAATACGGGTAAAATAGGGCAGACGCACGTAAGTAAGTAAGGGTCACCACATGGCACTTAAACACTATTGTTCTAGTGTTTAATAAAACCTGTAAGAAGATCCTGTGGGAGTCTATCTCTGTCTGTATCTAGTCATAACAGTATTTGTGGAGTTAACGGATTAGGAATTTCAAGTCTACCTCTAGTAGTATTTCTAGTTTTATCTATATCCCATTTAAAATTGGGTACAAAGCTATTACCAAGCCTGAAGCAATGCAGTTTTTAAACATTTCTTCGCTATCTGCTCATAGAGTTATAATAGTTTGAACTCATTTTTAATTCTGAACACATGAATTGTTGTATGCATTTTCTAAACGGTCAACATTCATCAAGGTCACTTTTCTCCATATTTGACCTTGGATATGGGCAGTCTTATCTACCAGGTAAGAAGGTTTGAAGTTATCCGTTATTTGCTTAGAAACTTTACAGTGAAAATGTTTTAAAGGCGTACGCTAGAATTCCCTGTATATGAGATGGGCGAAAATTTTCCAAATAACAGAATTTCTTTAAACTTTGGATATTGAAGGACAATCATCTAAGAAACAAAAATATGCAATAAAAATCATAGGTCACCGGTATCGAAAAAGAGTTATCTGCCCTTGAAACGCCATTTTTGGGGGAAATGCGGTTTTCAAGGGCAGATAACTCTTTTTCGATACCGGTGACCTATGATTTTTATTGCATTTTTTTGTTTCTTAGATGATTGTCCTTCAATATCCAAAGTTTGAAGAAATTCTGTTATTGGGAAAATATTCGCACCAAATTCTAGCATACGTCCTTAAGTGCATCAAAACTACATTTGGATATCGTTAATTATATCTAACAATAAATTTCTTGACACCGTTTATGAATGACCTTGAAGTCGATTATTGCTTTTTTGTTATCCGTTTGTTTTTACGGACTTCATATCATTGTATGGTGGTACGAAGTTTGTCTAACGGTTTCAGTTCCATGTGAGAGATACTTAGACTTCGTTTAATATTTTCGGTAAATACATCATACATGTGTTTAATGTTATCAATACGATATACCTTACAGCTAATGACCGGACATCGGCTTCCATGCTTGGTATCTCGTAAGTTGTTTTCTTGCAAAATATTTACTTATTTAACTAAAGGTGGATTTCACCTTAAACTTGCTCAAGGGATAAATGTCGTTGGACAAGAGAAAAAACAAATTATTGCCTCGTGATGTTACTATAGACATAATTCTCAAATATCATTTTAAAGATTTTATCAAATATTTCCAGCATGACAGCTATCTTTGGAAAGGCAGTTTGTTTGACATCATTTCTTCTAATATCATTATCATACTTATCTTATTAGAAAAGCTATGTTATGACATCAATGCAATTAATCCTATAAAACATTTCATGCTTGTTTTATCGAAAAGATTCACAAAAGCTTTGATCTAGCCCCAACGGGAATTTATAATCTCGCATAAAAAGTAAATGAGATAGCCAAATTACATAATTCATACACAATAACAGTATATTCACCATAATCTTCTTCGAAATCAAGTAGGTCGTTTGTAAGCAATCCATTTCAGTTGTACATCAGGGGCACGTCGCGGCATTAAGATGGACTCCAGTACTGTTATTATTCTTTACAAACTGCTTGTAAGTAAAAAGCACGAGTTGTCTAATATTTAGAAGTAACATTTTCTGTTTTATATGCATTAAATATAGTAATAAAAAGTATCGATTATATTATACCATTTCCCGTTTCGGTGTAAATATTAAATATAGGTCATTGACATAACCCACGAAGTGTCTTACCTTTCTTAATGACTAATTTCAATTAAAAAACTGAAATGGAAGCCGATAAAACAAGTCGAATCATTATCCATTTCTGGTCATTTTAGATGTATTTTCTTGCTAGTTTTATTTGGAAAATGTTTAGTAATGTATACATTGTCATCAAAGTATTAAGTAAATACATACGAGAAAATTGAGTGCAGACTCCACTACACTACAGAAGGCCATCCAATACTGATAAGAACTGTACCAAGAGATGATATAATCTATATAAAAGCAATAAAGACACTTTAAACAGAACAAATTATTTGTGTTGCTTCTTGATATTGTTGTTTTTTCTTCTAACGAATTCATTGTAAGAAATACACTTGATAAACCCTGACGTATTACAAATAGGGGTACCTGTCAATAACCAATTAAGTATAACTGATAATCTCACTGTTTGATACAATGAAATTATCGAGATTATTTCAGTAAAGCACTCGGAGCGATAAGATTTGTACCCAAGTATCTAGAATCAAATTTGTGCAAATCTCCTTTTGGAACATATAACGCAACCAAGCAAAATGATAACGTACTCAATTTGATAGAGGTAATGAATTGTGTAACACTTTCTCTTTATAACGATCCTGAAGGTCCAGCTGTAATTTGTTTGTACATTTGTCAGTTGAAATAAAGCATTAAGATAAGACTACCATTGTAGAGATCACAAGCACAGGCTATTTGTAGTCGTATCACTTATCTCCTTATAACATGCAGTTTGTGTTCCACAGAGGGGGCAAGTAAGTGCTTATGTAGAACTGATGGGTGCAAAGGCAGTTGAAACATTTTTTTCACAAAAGAAATGGTTTTCTGTATAAAACTATCACTGATCTATCGGTAGTACGACGCACACAACGTTTACACCGAAACCTCTTGCTCTTTTTTTATTAGAGATATTTAGACATCAGATTCTTTGTTTCACCAAAGGAGACCAGATCGCATTTGTATTTACTAGCTGATACGAAATATATTTCACTTTGTATGTTTAGGTCATTTCTTTGAAATCACAGTGGTTTCCAATATTTGTATATCTATAGTTTTGTTTGACTTGATATTTTCAAAGGTTTTTATCGCTTTGTCAGTATATTTTTACCTTTTCAATTCTTTGACTTCTATTTACAACTGTTTTTTGAATTTCAGAGCTTAACAACTGTATTTTCGTTCAGTTTATATTGCACTCTAATCTTAATTTCCTAAATAAATATATACTTACTGGAGTATCAGAGTTAAAACGATAGTCTATGTCATAGGCACAAGCACTTTAATATCTCAAATAAATCTTCTGTTCTAATGTTTGTGTAATAATGCATGCGTGGCGTTTCAAAACGTTTTAGTGTAATGCATGCCTCAGTTGAAATACGTATATGAATCATATAAACATTATAGTTCCATTAATGTTAGTTTGGCTTACCAAGCTCTATGTAAATAATCAGCATTAAGGTGACATCACGATGCCTACCAGGTGCATGCAATGTTATAAATTTGCATAAATTCATGTTCTCACTGTATACAAAAATATTTCGTAATAAAGCTTATGCATCCTTTCAATGTATATTCCTTACCGGATGCGTTGCATGAGCCCGAATGTCACATGACTTCTCATGAGAAAATCTGATATGGCTGTATGCAAGAAAAAACACGCTCACTCTTAGTGCAATATATTAGGAGCGAATGTCGCCGCATTTATGCCTTTTGAAAAATTCTGGTTATTTAAAGGCAAATTAAAATGCCAAGCGACAGTTGGTATAAACCCAAAAAACATTTAAAACAGACTTTTCTACTATCTTGGCGCCTCTGAAACATTATTGCTTCTTGTTCCAGACTAAATTTTTTGTCATTTCTATTTTCGTTCTGAAGACACTGATTTTATTAGATTAAAGTACTTAAATGAAACGGACGCCTAGTGTATAGCCATATCAAAGCTACATGAAACGAAAAAGAGAACTTCCAATCTATGCAGCTTTTATTAGATCAAGGAAATTTTGTACAGGAAAGAACTAATACCAGCGAGTACGATTCTTTCTAAAAACTTATAAACAGTGCGTCTATACTTTTATTTAACTGTACCAAAATTGTTGTAACGTCCAAAGTGGGATCTGTTATATTCCATATCTAGTATGATAGATCTAATATCAATTTTATAGAAGTAAAATATGTAGGGCTGCTATATTCATAACTCTCTGTACCATATACTAGTAGCTAAATGTTTTCGAACAGACGTGTTACGTGTTGTATTCTGTATATTGGTAAGCAGACTCTTTGTGTTACAATACCTTTTTTCATATTTTAATAATCTGTCACTGGCTTTAGACACAGACGGGAATGTCCGGTTCGGTGGTAACTGTCTTAGGAAAGGCTTCTTACTGTCGTTACCCGAGAGTTGGATATTCCCATCTGTATCAATAAGCAGCGGTACGTTATTTTTCTTGCATACTGTATTTAGCAAATTAAAGAATAAACAACATTGAACGAGATACATTCTTTGTAGCATTCTTCCTTAAATTATTGTATTTAAACAAAGTAATGACGTCATTCATGACGTTTCAAAGAGTTCCCATTTATTTTTCATCTGTCATTTGAAACCTAATGCTGTTTATTACGTAAAAAGTTTTTGAATCGAGAAATATACCACAAGGAACGGAGAGCAACTATCAAAGGTATTTGATTTTTATCGAATTTTACATTCTTGATGGGGTTTGAAGTGGATTTTGCCGGCATTGGTAAAATCAAAGAAAATGCCAGTCCGGTGAGCAAAAATAAAAAGTCTTTCTGGTAGGAAAATATTTGATTTCGTATTACAGTGTACATGTTTATTCCATTGTAATGCTTAAACCGGTATAGAACAACTGATATTTCATAAACATCCTTCAAGGAGACTTAAAACATAAGCGAGGAAGTCCAAATGATACACTTCAGAGACCTAAGGGGCCTCCGTGGCCGAAGTGGTTACGGTCACTTGCTTCTAACCGTGTGGGTTAATACCTCACTATGGGCTTAGAATCCTTCGATTTGAGACAGCCGTCAAGTTAGCTTACAGAAGGTTGGTGGTTCTTCCTATGTGCCCGCCCGTGCATTATGATTGTTTCGGTGTGTTGTTAAACCCAGCAAAAAAAGTTTAGGTTGAAAAATTGAAGTATTTTTTCATTTTCTGTACATATGCGGCTGTCGATGAAAACGTAAAATGTCTCATAGCGTTGCAGTTATTTTCAACTAAATGACATTTATATAGTTATAGTTTCTTTTAGACGATTGCAATCGATTGCCCTTTGAGCCAAATGCAATGGTGCAGCATCCTTACAACTTCTAATAAAGAAGCCATCAAATATAAATTATTAAATGATATAGGCAACATATGACAGAGACAGTTTATTTGGAAAATATTGTATGTCTCTTTGACAACGCACATGGGTGTCTGGCTGCAGACGAAATTAATCAGAAAACATGTTTGACGATAGTGTGACAAATTTTCTGTACAAACAAAACCAAGTAAGGACCCCTCCCCCCCCCCCCCCCCCCCAAAAAAAAAGGAAGAAAGGAAAACACATAGCAAAGCAAACACAACCTGAGCAATACTAGCAACGTGGTTAAAGTATCTTAGCAGATACGATACGTAAATTAAACTGCAAATACAGAGGCGGATAATTAAATAAATAATTTCATGCAATAAGAAACATGTAGAAAAATGTTGAGTTTGGCGAATTAATGGGCGAGTGTCTTGCAAAATGAAAGGCCAACAGCATTTCATTAATATTATGACCCCACGCACAATACCAGGAATACATATCCCAATCTAATATCAGTGATTCTCACTTTCAGAAACTAATCATACACGCAGAACTTCATAAATTAAATTGTCTAGGCATTAAGAATCAAAGATAGTATTCAAGATGATGCAATATAACAAATAAGAAGAAATCTAAAAGAAGATTCTTTGAAAGCATAGGTCAATTTCTAATTCTTATAACAAAACCACTATCATTGAATTCAGCATGAAATTTGAAACACTAATAAAGCTTTCGGCAAGCTGACAAGACGGTCATAACGTAAGTCTCGCTGATCCTGAGAAATCGTAGTCTTTTAAACTTCTTTAAAAAATGCCATCAGCAAAAATGGATGGCTAAATAAATTGTACTATTCCTGCGGAATCACTGTGGGGAACCCACGTGACCAGAAGGTAAGGTACGGAGCACAATTTGTAAACAAATCGGCTCGCTTCAATTAACATTTTTGGTCATAACTTAAATACTCGATGAAAATTCATGAAATAAAGACAAACGCCTTCCTCTTTAAAAGACAAACTCTCAGTGCTGGTAAGAAGCCAGATTAATTTGATACTTTTTGCAAAAAGTGCAACGGCGAATTTCGCTGGTCACAAAATGTTGTGCTATGGTACGGAGCATTTCACTTAAAAATGGTCTAAATGATGTGCAAATTAACTCCAGACTGCAATTCTCTACTTTCTAAGCAGTCCCTCCCAATGTTAGACTGACAGTGATTTTTGTCCGGAAAACATCAATGCTTTTCACAATAACTTGCTGAAAACAAATGCGCTATGGTCCGGAGCGCTTATAATGGAAGATGCTCTGGTGCGGAGCAATTTTTCAACACTTTACTTTCATTGAAGATATGTCTAGTTTTTAACCTTCTTCACGTCATTATTAGTTTTCAAAGTCATGTGACTTGACAAAATATAAGAAGTATTATGTCTGTTGTTTCCATTTTCAGGTTTATCTTACGATGAGGAGTTGAAGGTCGTCAACACATCAACTCCAACGAAACCGCCAACAGATGACTCAAAACATGAACCAAATTTGTTGCCAGTTATATACACAATGAAACAGAAAGTTTAACAGTCGCACTTGAACGTTTTCTTTAGATTTACGACAAATGTCATTAAAAAGTGCTCAAATGTATCGAAACTCAACAAAAGAAAACACGAATCACCGTCTGTAAGTCTTGTAAATTGGACACAATGTGAATTTGCTCAAAGGAAAAAGAATTATGTCTCATTCTAATCCATTCCTATTCCTCGAAATCCTGTTGAAACCAAAGGGACTTTCTTTTCAGTGCTTTTTATGTGAAGGAAAACAACAGCTTTAATGATATCTTGAACTATTACTTCCGTATATCGCTCTATATTAGCTATAAAAATGAAACGGTCGACAGTATTTATAATATATTACAAAAAACATCTCCTAGTCAGTTGAAAGAAAATGACTTAGATTCGAGTTATCTTGAATTTCTTACACTGGACAACATACTCGGCAATTCTGCCTTCATCAGGCGTTATGTGGTGGAATGCTTTACAGAACATTCAATGATACACTGAGTGCAATTCCATAAAAAGCAGCGTATGGTCCCCAGATAAAATAATGGCTGTGCCCTAAACGAGAAAACAACTGGCAGAACTGAAAACAAATTGAAATTTAGAGAGTGAATCTGAGGTTACGGAGCCTGCATATCTCAGAAACTGCCAGAAGACAAAAATTAAAAGCAGGCACCATATCCAAGGGGTTATTAAACACTACACAAAGCTTTTAAAACAGGAGTTTTGGAACTACCCAAGCCTAAATGCTCAAAAAGAAAAATTAAACAGTTCACTTACACAACATAAATGTCGTGATGAACGAGCTGAATACAGTAAAAAAGGGAAAAAAAGTTGTTCGTAGGTAAAAAAGTTAGATAAAAGTGTATGAAAGTGTATATTTTTGTACATTTTTTGTATATTACACGAGGAATCTTCTCGGAAATGAAAGACGTGTTTCATGCACATTTTGAATTTTAAAAACTTATTTTTATTTGTCATGTAATATCATATTTGCAGAAGTAAGAAATTAAGAAAATTAGTACATAGATTTAATCTGTCATGAAATTTAATTCAGGACTTAGGGGATAACCTTACAAAGCTTCCTGTCCAATCCTTTATTGTAATCATGTTTTAGAAATATTTCAAAATAAAATATGTTTAAACCAAATTTAATTCATATTTAGCTTATGTTCTTGATTTTTATATCTGAATACCAATTTCAGATAGGTCAATTCATTCATCTAGCCTTTACCTTAAACACGAACATGTTGACATAACCTACTGAAAATGACAGTGTATATATTGAAGCTTTTTTATCTAAAAATCTGTCTGGGGAAAAATCTAGGAAATGTCCTTAAAACCTATATGAATGCTCATGTTATATGGATTATCTTAAAAATTAAAATCGAGTATTTTTGATTTGAAAACATAACTATAGGCCAGTCAAAGCCATATCCAAACCGACAATTTACACTCTTTCGACCGATTTCCACAGAGCTCTGCGTTAAATTTATCTAACGAACAGAGAAAACTATATCTTAAAGTCCATTTCTAGTCTCAATGCTTCATTAGATGTATTGGAAGATTATATCCCCTGCTAGATTTAGAGCCACATACATCAAACATATTCACCATTTCTGAGATATCTATATAGATTCTTTTTAATACAGGTATACAAACAACTCTAAACAAAATATAAACTTGCCATTCTGTAAATATTTTCTCTTTGTAGGTGGAAAAAGGCAAGTATGGATGTGTTCAAACTCCTGGCTAATTTCTTGCTGGTAAAAAGCCAGATTAATTTGGTACTTTTTGCAAAAAAGTGCAACGGCGTATTTCTTTGGTTACAAAATATTGTGCTAAATCACTTGGTGTGTTTAGATTTTCAGGAATGCAGAATATCTTCTTAAAAGGTGAAGTTTTGAAATACTCCTCCGCACCAGAGCATCTTCAAGAAGTGCTCCGGACCATAGCGCTTTTGTTTTTAGCAAGTCACGGCGAGAATCACCGATATTATCCTATATAACTTCTATTGTCAGTTTCTAATCTGGAGGACTACTTAGACACTAATGAATTGTAGCCTGAAGATGACTTACAAATTATTTAGACCATTTTTAAGAGAAATGCTCCGTGCCATAGCACAACGCTTTGTGACTAGCAAAATACGCCGTTGCACTTTTTGCAAAAAGTATCAAATTAATCTGGCTTCTTACCAGCACCGAGAGTTTGCTTTTTAAAGAGGAAGGCGTTCGTCTTCATTGAATGAAATTCCATGGAGTATTAACAAATTTATGACCAAAAATAATACATGAAGCGAGCCGATTTGTTTACAAATCGGGCTCCGAACCTTACCTTCTGGTCACGTGGGTTCCCCACAGTGGGAATACAAGGCTTTGTCTGTACAGACTTAAAACGCTGTTTTTATCTGATTGCAAAGGGATTCAGATATTTGGTTTGCAGGAGAAGCGGACTCATGAACTCTGTGTCCAATATAATTCAATGTTGTCTAAAAGCTTTACATACTGGATTTCTGTAGATAAATAAAAATAACGGTACTGTTCGAAGCAACGGAATTATTAGGGTATGATCCACATTTAAATCATTTCAGTGAACATACATAAATAAGAGTTTTATAAGTTCCCCTACTTTACTTTACTTTACTTCACTTTGACTGGAAGACAGGGCGGTATAAACTGGTACTGATGAGTATAGGAATCCTCTTGAATCCTCTTACCTATACAAAACAAACCTACACACCGAAGCTCAAAGTTATCAAATTTTATTAATTTTATTTAGTAAAGAACACCTTTTTGGTAAGGAAGGTAATTGTTCATTTGATATGCGATGTTTTTCAATCCAAGAAATATACATCATCTTTTTTATAATTATGAGAATTGTTTGACTTAGCTTTACCAATGATTTCACCTCTCAACCTTGACGGCTCCATACTTTAAACATTGCTATATTTTTTTTTTAATTTGGACAACGTTACGCTGCTTACACAAACCTCAGAGTTGCAGAACGAATATACCTAATAATTTGGGCACATGCTTTTCAATACCTGATTGTACTAGTCTAAGAGATAGCGCACTTTTGTTTTACTCCTTTTAGCCCGAGCAAATGTTTTTAAACTTTATTTTATTTGACAGCCAGTAAGATGAAGGTCTCAAAAATAATTTAGACTTTTTTTGTGTTCCAAAATACATGTCGCTTGACGACATTTTATTGTGATGCGTGCTTTATTTGTAACATGTAAATGAACATAAAACCAAAACGTGCGTTTGCCTTACCAAGATATTTGTAAATTGTCCGCACGGTGAATGCAATGCTAAAAATTTACAGAGATTTACATTTTGATCAAGAAAAAACTATCCAATAACATTCTATTCGACAGGAGCAAAAGAATGAACGCTTATGTGCATTTTCCTTGTATATTCGTTACCCGTCTGAATGTCGCGTGACTTCCGTTTCTTACGTCAGGAGTTCCGGTTTTTCTGAATGTCTACGACACATTACGAGAAAATCCGATATAGCTCTGTGTTAGAAGAAGAAAAACCCTCTCAATTCACTTCATTATGAACGCATGTGGCTGCATTTATGCCTTTTCAGACATTTCTGGTAACTTAAAGGGAAATGAAAATGCCAAAAGGACAGTTAGTATAGATCTGAAGACATTTCCAGCAAACTATTCTATAGATCTGAAGACATTTCCAGCTAACTATTCTACTATCATGGCGCCGCAAAAATAATTCTGTTTCGTGTTGCAGACGAATGTTTGTTACTAAAGACGAACCGATATTGCACGAATACTGATGCAAATCATGTATTTAAATAAAATACAAAATGTAAGCTTATGAAACAGAAATATGACACAAAAATACTAAACATATATAGTAGGTACTGTTTTGGGATTCTGATAACATTTTCGTTCTGCAAGAACGTCAAGCTGTTATTTGTAATAGTCAGTTATATTTACCTAGTTTCTTAGCTATGGCTTACAGAAGTGTTTTTTTTTTAATTTTCGAACGGTCGTGTCATATACACAATGTACTTTAACCAGAATATGATAGAAGTTTATTTTAAAAATGCTGACTTCAATACAGTGGCTTATCGTCGTTGCATAACATAAATACAAATACACGCGTGTAAAACAGTGACAGTCAATATATATATATATAAGTATTTGAAGCCCATTTGTTAAATAATTATAGGTAATTCTTTGACAAGTCTTGACAAATTATATTTTCCAATCTGTTATTTGGTGTTTAATATTGTGCTTGAACTTCTAAATGTATGAGACATTTTCTCTGCCGTTCTAATCAGGTATTTCGCATAGAAAAGACAGTTTATCAAATGGTAGGGGGGTATTTAATCTCAAATTAAACCGAATCAGTAAACCTCGGTATCAACATCACCTTACATACTAATGTGTTCACGAATATTTTGACATACGAGGATTAGCACACCTTAAATAAACTTAGAGATATGGGGTATTGATATTGTCGCAAGAGGGATTGAGGGATATTCTTTATATAGATTAGAAAAAAGTGAAGGTGAGAACGGGGGTCATATCGCAGTAGGTAGGTATATCACCTAAAAGGGTGTATTGATCCCCTCAGATATCGAAAAATGCTTAGATTATATAATAAAGGTTTGGTCACGGATGTCTACCAGGTAGTTCAAAGTTAAAAATGAAATAGGATTTAAATACTTGGGCACTTGTGTTAGTTATTTTACAGATGAAAGACCGATATATACATTCTTATTCTGAAATATGTTAGTTAACTTGTAATATTAAAATATCCAATTGCCCCTAAAGTAAATGTAAACATAAGACACCAGTGATATTAAGTATTAATAAAGACCTTGCAGAGAATACCATACCAAGGTAAAAAATGCCATAGGTGCGCTCATCCAACTACTTCAAGGATTAATGTAATAGTGTCAATTTATATCTAATATAATTCAACTAATTCTAACTATGTCTTATTTGTTAAGTTAAAACAAGTGACATCTGGTATCACAACCATCATAGATGACATTTTACTTCCATTAAATACACAGTAATATTTTATACTTATCAAAAGGCTTACCTTTAATCAATGACGCCTTACTGATTGTAAACTGAGTGTCTCGTTATTTTGAAAACTCTAAATTTGCAACACTGAATATTGTATAACGTTAGATCCTGTCTACATTCGCAAGCTTTAAAATAACACAAGAAAAAATGCACTGATTTTCTTAATGGTTGCGGTCAATAAAAAGGCACTCTAGGGGAAGTGTAATTTCTCTATCACTATTTTTTATTGTTTTAATAAGATAAGAAATAATTCGCCATGGAATATATCCGCGCGCACTCTCTTAAGTATCCACGAAGACTTAATAAGGACAAGATAACTACGAAGTAAATTAGTTACCTGATTGTGTGTAATGGCAATCGACTGATAATTATCCCTTGTCGTTTGGTTGTTTGCCCCACTTGGCTCGAGTGCGCGTTCCAGATTCTCCAAACATTTAACCAGCTCCTCTAATTTGTATACTTCAATATCTAGTTGTTCAAATAACGTGATATCCATAGTCCCGAAATTGTCGTCTGTATCAACGATAGATATACGGTCAAGGTCGCATTTCTCTGCAGCCGACACTGTTCGGGCTTCTTAAATACCTCTGTATCCGGCCATTTACGCTATATGGGAATTTGTTTAACAACATATTCGGATGTTATTGTCTTTGTGAGTAATTAATTTGATAAATGATGTCAGAGCTTTTACTCTCGTCTGCTAGGTGTAACAAACACACCGATATATCAGAGTATGCTTGTCTTTCGAAATGTAAACAGTTGGACTATCTACAAAAACTATTTTCCTCTAAAGCAGCATAAAAGTAGGACAACGAACGCCAAATGTATCTGAGAAGAAAAGTAGTTAGCATGCTTTTTCGATAAAAAACCCCAACAACATTAAGGCAACATTCACAGTCATTTCACTCTTTTAATCCGAATGATCACAGAAGAACAGTTTTTAATCCTTTAAACAAAATGTACCGGTATTTATTTCCGTTTTTAAAGTTTTGTGCATGTGGTCACAGTAAAATGAAACCCAATTTGTCGTGTTTCGAAGTTCTACCTCTGCTTGAACGCTTCCATTTAATGACACCATACACTGATGCAACGAAAACACCGAATTAACTTGAAAGTTGAAATAATCCGCACATACGTATCCTTAAGATTTCCAAAATATTGGTAAGCGTTGATGATTTCAACAAACATATGAATTCATTGAAGAAAACGCGGCATTGATAAAAAACCGTTGTACTTAAATAAAGTCAAAATCATGAAAATGATTCATTAAATTTGTAGCCGTTTGGGCGTAAATCCCGGGACCTAAGGAAAAAAATGTATGGATAATTAAAATCGAACAGTGTAATGACCATTTACATCGTTTGTTGGACTAAACATCATAATCTTCCCAGGATTTATCGCCCATACAACATTGTGTTTCAATAACCAGTAATAAGATTTTCACATTTCAATTCCCCTTTGAACAATTTTATGACTGGTTACGATTTTGTAAAGCTAAGTGTATAATTTCCGTCGCAACACGAGCTCTAGACGGGATAATTCACTAAGCTTGTATTGTATATTGATGCTTTTTGCAAGCGGTGGGCAGTTATGTAGGAAATCGCTAAAGTTAGCCATGTATGAATATAAAACGGCACGTAACGGAACTTATTATACAATTCTTAAACTTTATTCATTTAGTTTTAATCAGTTCTTTTAAAGCTAAAATTGCAAAAGAAGTGGGACTCTATAATTAAGTGACACTACATTAACCTAACCTCTTCATGTTTTGCAGAATGTTAGAATGGTAATTCCGAAACGGTTTCTTAACAAAGATGACAACAATGAAATTTGAACAGGCTGTTTTCAAGTCACCATTTATTAAAATCGATGTATCAAACAAACATATACATTTGAAATGGAGAAACAATTGCGAAAACTGTATCTTTTTCTTAAATTTTTCATACAGCCTTGCGCTATATTCAAGAGTTGTAGAAGTCTATTTATCTCAACTTTCTACCTGTACGAATATAACGTTTTTCGTTTTAGAATACATTTTCGGCTAAAATTTCATGAAATAACTCAACAATAGGTAATGTGTATATATGAATGGTACTATCAATTAGCTACATCAAGGCGGAGAAACGTAACCGATTTCAACTTAACGATAAAGCGCAGACCGACTCAAAGGCATACTTAAGTCTGGTAAAAATACTGTAAAATAATTCTAAGAACACAACATGCACGTGTATCGTGAATGAACAAATGCACGATGTAACTTGGGCCTAATTAGAAATCTGAAACATGAATTTAAAATTTAACTGATTTACACTTTAAACTTACCTAAGCAGATGACAAAACTCATGAAGAAGACATAAAGTCATCGTAAAATTAATTTAACTGATTTTCTAAACAAAAACGCGTTCTTGCAGTCGGGCCACTTACATTTTTGGCAACCATTATCTCTATTGTTAAAACTTATGGCACAATAAAAAGCTGAGTTATGGCTTCCGTTTCCGAAGATTATGATATTCTCCACACGCCATATTCAGAAAAGGTCTGAAATTTAGATTAAGTCGTGAAGTTTCACCACCATACCCATATTTACATAGCAGGCATTCTCGGACATATCTTGTTCGTTTGTTTTGTTGCTTTTCATGTCACATCAAAATCAATAAGTGAAGTTTAGGCTTTCCCGCAGGATGTAGTTTTGCACTGACCCTTTTGAAACAATAATATTGAAGATTCACATTTGAAGTAATAGATGAAGACTTCAGTATATATATACGTTATGTTACTAGGTTTTTAATACACATTTTTATTTACTTCGGAACACATGCATCACATGTTGATCCAGTGACATAATTCTTTTGTCGTACAAAGCAAAATGATATCAATGCACGTGCTCCTGTCCTAAGACAAACATTCACCAAATTGTTTTATCGAATCATTGTCAGTTACATGAAAGAATTCTTTAATTCAAAATCTCTGATCGCGTCACCCTGGGAATTGCTTATCATACAGAAACTGCATAAACAATATATCTTAAAAACCTTATAACTGGAGATATGCATTTGCTTTGCTTTTTGAGTTGATTTCGCCTAGTGGTGACCCCATCGAAAGTACATGAAACTTAGATAACTATGAACTTTTAAGCGTTTTCAATGTTGTATACATATCGATATTGGTAGCTATAAAACTTGTACAGAACGGTTCAAACTGAATTTCGACAAATCCGAGGAAATGACTGAAACCTATTTTTGACAGGGCATGCAAGGAAGGTTATCAGCCCGTTAAATCCGCGACCGCCACATTAAAGATCTCGTATCCTTGCGGTACAGAGTGTTACTCTTAAACACCATGTAGAAGTTAAGTTCGCCATTGTGTATGCACCTACGGCGATGAAAATGCCAAGAATAATTGGTCTGTGAATGTGTGGATGAAAATAAATCATAAAGATAAGCCAGCCATTACAGACATAACAATAAAGTCATAGTCATTGTTAATAACATATTATATTTTTCAGGTGTCAGTTTTGTGAGGATAGCCAGGCAGTATACAGATAAAGTCCATGCACAGAGCAGATTCTTTACAAAATGAAATATTTCTGTGTCAACTAGAGCACAAAATTTCCTTTTATTCTACTATAAAATACTTCTAATAATAACAAGTAAATCTATCGGCACTCGGGGAAACTAAGTATATAAAGTACTAAATTTACAGTCTGCTTTATAGTTAAAATATTACGAGAAGAAATATCCTATGCATAACAATATCTTACTATATTCTACCTTGTAATTTTCCATTTAGAAGCTATATATTGACTGAAGTCTTTCCAGCATTTGCTACAAACTAATAGACCTTAAACAAGGCAGCTACTGAATTCATACCAAGTAAATTAATTGTAACCGCAACAACAAAGGACTATGTGTGAATATCTTCTAATACGGATCCCTTTGCATGCAAAGCATAAATGTAAAATATGCTAATGTCTTGGTATCTTTTACAGCAGAAGACAGATGATAACTTTCTCGCAGACGTCGATTTTAACTGCAAGTAGCTAAATGTTACATCACTACTACTTCGAAGTAGCAGAAGCTATAAACGATACTGGCAACAAGTGGCAGTCGAAGATTATCTCAACAAGAGCTGTCTCCATAGGATGACATATGCCCCCGATGGCACTTTGAATGAGTAGTTATGGCCGATGTTAGAGTTTAGGACCTTTGACCTTCGGAGCTGGGTCTTGCGTGCGACACGTCGTCTTACTGTGCCACACATTCATGCGTAGTTATTTTAAAATCCATGCATGAATGACAAAGATATGGACCGGACACGCCCATCAATGCACTATCATGAAAAATGACCTTTTACGTCTAAGTGTGACCTTGACCTTTGAGCTACGGACCTGGGTCTTGCGCGCGACACGTCGTCTTACTGTGGTACACATTCATGCCAAGTTATTTGAAAATCCATCCATGGTTGACAAAGATATGGACCGGACACGCCCATCAATGCACTATCCTTTAATGTCTAAGTGTAACCTTGACCTTTGAGCTACGGACCTGGGTCTTGCGCGCGACAGGTCGTCTTACTGTGGTACACATTCATGCCAAGTTATTTGAAAATCCATCCATCGATGACAAAGATATGGACCGGACACGCCCATCAATGCACTATCCTTTAATGTCTAAGTGTGACCTTGACCTTTGAGCTACGGACCTGGGTCTTGCGCGCGACACGTCGTCTTACTGTGGTACACATTCATGCCAAGTTATTTGAAAATCCATCCATCGATGACAAAGATATGGACCGGACACGCCCATCAATGCACTCTCCTTTAATGTCTAAGTGTGACCTTGACCTTTGAGCTACGGACCTGGGTCTTGCGCGCGACACGTCGTCTTACTGTGGTACACATTCATGCCAAGTTATTTGAAAATCCATCCATCGATGACAAAGATATGGACCGGACACGAAAATTGTGGACAGACTGACAGACCGACAGACTGACAGACGGACAGACGGTTCAAAAAATATGTGCCTCCCTTCGGGGGCATAAAAATATTATGTCTCATGACAATGCACACTAGTGTTCGGCTGCAAATGGAATTACTTAATCTGAACATAATGGACATACTCGTGAGACTTTGTCTTTAACAGAGTACATTTCAAAGAAAACTCAACAGGAAAATCAAACGGTTTAGTGAAGAAGAATTGACTTATCAAATAAATTTGACTATGATAGAAAAACTTCACAATTTGAACGCAATCCAAATGATCAAATGCTTTTTCATGTTCATTATAGCATTTTTTTTTCATACAAAACAAATAGTGGGTCTCAAACAAAAAATACAGCATTAATTAAGATATAATGTATAGAAAAACCGTGTTTTAATGTTAGTAATACGCGGAAAGAGGTTATACGTCCGCGGAATAATTTCACGAGAGCGTCGCAACAAAAACATTGACGTCATCGCACATTAACTTCACGTCATTTAAGCGAAAGCATGTTTTAACAGAAACAAGCATATTAGAATTCTTCATCAAAACTTTCTAAATACTTGCGATGATATCGTCAATCTAAATCGTATCATGTAAGTGTCATATATGATGTAAATGTAAAACTTTCAATAAATACACAACCACGTGACAATGCCATCGTTTGCAGTGTTGCATACATGAAAATGGAGCCTGAACTTTAACTAATTCAGTTCGCCGTTATTGTTCTAGAACCACATTAATCAATTCGGCGTAAAAGTAAAGATAAGCAGCGGAAAATCATAAAGATTAAAATATGTATTGTATTTATCTTTTATAAAGCACTTCCAATTCCAGAAGCTGCAAAATAAATTCAGCCTTACGGTAGGCTTGCACGCAAATACTCCACTTAAGTACTTCAGCAGATAGGTAAAGAGGATTGCAATTATGTAAGTGAATATTGAAATACTGGTAATAGATTTAATATTAACACGCAAGAAGAAACATATGCAACATGGTGAGTGAGGAAAATTAGCTGAATTGAGTCTTGAGAAATGTACAAAATCGATGATAAATATCTAACAGGAGAAGCCATGTTCCTATAATGCAGCTACCTAAAACCTTAAACCACAGCAGTGTATGCATTAACGTGCACATGACCAGCGCATATAAAATATATATACAAAGCAAAGCAACGAGGACAAATCGAACAAGTAAATAAATATAATTTTTTGATTTATGCCATCAGATTGATTTTATGGCCCTTTTTGTACGGTTTGGGGTATATTACCCCTCGTTATTGTACACATAAGGATAATGACATTAATTTGAAGGCAGATATAAAAAATAAGTAAAACTCTTCTTTCAAGTAGAGAAAAGTGTGTATAATGCAGTCAAACTTTTGGGTAAATGGGGGTGCTTCTAGCAGAAAGCAATAGGAAAAAAAGAGATGATTGGTGTGTTATTCCCTTTGAAGACCTATGCCATTTTCATTTGCTTCAAGTTTCATACGCTCTGTGACCTGTTTTGTGATTTCAAAGGTACTTCAAAAACTATAGAGAGTTGTACACTTTCTGACTGACTATAATAAAAAGAACTTGAACCTTACGGATTTTAGCAAGTAAAACTTAATAAAGCTTTTCACACGGCACCTTAAATATCGTTCGTGTTAAAACAGTCCAGTTACCCATCAAACACTGCATAGAAATGTTTTAAAGTTTTAAGATTAATTAAAAAGGCGCTTGCTAACGATTTCTAAACGGATGATTTTGTATGAAAATAGCCGGTAATGTCAAGAATGACAATGATTCAACACTGGCTATTCTTTCTAAATAAGAAGTATAATAATTTTGCCTCACGATAAAAACACTTTCTGACATGGGGCTATACGTGTAGAGGAATGGCTAAATAAGACCGGCACACAAACTTTTCTTCTGTAACACAAACTTAATTATCATTTCTTTCTTGAGCATTTCAGGTTAGTCCAATAAACAAAATACGAAGCAATAGCGAGGTCAGGACTTTTTGTGTTTACTTCAAGGAGCATAATATGTTTACAAGCTAATACATCTAGCCCAGTGTTGAGATATGCACACATAATTTATCACCAACCCTTGGTAAATTGGATTTCTATTAAGCTTTTCTCTGTCTATATCTGGTAATAACAGTCCACATAGGGTTTAACGGATTAAGGGTATCTACAAACTATTGCTACTTCCAGAAGAATTCCTAGTTGTTCTTTATCGCCTTATAAAAATGGAAAGATTCAGTTTGAGGTGTAAATCTGTACCTAAGTGTTTCGTTATCGAATCATAAAGACACAATATTTAAAACCTGTTAGTATAGTATTGCTCCTAGTATTTGCAAAAGTCTCGGCGCTTTGACCAAGGTTGATGACCATGCATTTCTGCACTGTATACATGTTTCATTACCAGTTAGAACGGTTTGGGTTAAGAATTTCCCAATAGCAGAAGAAGAATAATATTTGCACATTGGTAAAGTAATTCATTGACACGGTTTTTTTTTTAATGATAACCAATCTTGGCGTCGATCTCTTGTATTTCATAATAGATAAATATCAATTTTTGTCATGATTTGATCATCTATCAAGTAGTTTGTACAGTGTAGTAAATTCTATCGACAGGCAATATATTACTGAACTTTATCTACTGCATAAGTTTCCGACTGTTTCTAGCCCGAGCTCTCATTTTTTGAGGTCCCTTCTCAAAATATCTGCAATCCAAAAACACACAGGGAGAGGCAATCTTTCGATAACACTAAAATGGGTACGATAAAACAATGTTTAAAATCCACGTTTCTTTATAATGATAAATAATAGTATGAATACCAGGAAGATAACAGCAATTCAATTTTATATTTGATAGTGCACTTCCCATCCCCTAGGCCTCAAAACTATTTCAGCCTTATACACTACTTGCACGCAAAAGTTAGGTAAGTACTGCAGCTGATGCGTAAAGCACACTGTGAGTCGAAAAAAATATTGAAAAACATATAATAAATTTGATATATACATGAAATAAGAAGATTATGCAATATATTATGAGCAGCACATGGCTTATGTCTTCAGAAATGTAGAACACCAACAACATTTCATTAACTCAGGAAACAAGTGAACAAAACCAACGGACACATCATTAAATATGAACAATCTAAATACAGGAACACAAAACCTGGTCCAATATCAGCGGATCTAACATTAAGTAAACGCTGTATTAGCAATAGTATCTACCTAAGAGAAAGAAAGAAACTTCACGAGCTTGTTCACTATGGTGATCAGACATAAACTGCATAGGTTCCAACCCACTATGTAGCAATATTTACATAGCTATGCCTTTATTTGGTTATGTTTTGTGTATAAGATGATATGTAAGTAACTACTTATGGAAATGGATTGAAACTTAACACACTTGATGACTGCGAGGGTATGACATGCAATACTTAGGTCGAAAAACTTTGTTTTGCATTTTCACAAAGTAAGGTCCCTTTTTTTTTCTGCTTACCACAAGCAATTCTGCGCTCGCTCTGTACTCGCTTGTGTCTATTTTCATAATGTTAACTTGATTTAGTGGCAACGCTTGTAAATAGTCGATCGTTGCTGTCCTACGGCATTACTTGTTATTTCTTTTGTTTCCTCGAGCCATATGTTAGGCTTACTACTTTTTTCTGTAAGTTATACAGATTTTTGTCTTTACGAGATTGATTTTGAGGCATAACTGCAACAATCGTTTCGATCAATTTGCACTGCACTCTGAATCGAGTATCAGAAGTACTTAGATATAAGCCTTTGTACTCATGTAATGTTGCCTTCAGAAATAATGTATATCTGTTTGGTATCAATGCAATCACGACGCTTCAAAATATCAAAATGTAGTTCATGTTTCAATCATAATATGTAAACGAATGTAAAAAAACACTATAGTTACATCAACGTGTGATTACCGCGCTAAGCCCGCATTAAGCCCATATCAAGATATCTATCTGGAGAATGCAATGCAACAAATTTACATAGATCATGTTCTGACAATACATAAACTATTTCAGAACGCAATATTGGCCTAGAAGCAAGCAAAAGTATGAACGTTATTTAATTATATTTTCCTTGTATATTCGTTACGCAACAGTATATCGCACGACTTCATCTCCTTACGACAGAGAATCCGGTGTTTCTGCAACTGTGCAACTCATGGCGAAATAACTTGATATACTCGTAGTTCTATGTTAGAAAAAAGCTTGCTCAATCTTAATTCATTCATTAGGAACAAATCTCGGCACATTAATGCCTTTTAAGACATTTCTGGTTATTTAAAGGCAAATTAAAATGCCAAGCTGGTTGGTATGGAATTCAAAGTCATTTACAACAGACAGTTCTACTGGCACGCCTCAGAAATATTTCTGTTTCGTGTTTAAGGCGCAATTGTTTGTCAGTTCTGTTTTCTACTTTCTCATTCGTACTTCAGATAAATGATATTAGATAAATACTCATTAAATTAATGTAATCTAACAAAATGCAGGCCTAATGGTAACTTGTTTCTAAATATTCAATATTTATTACTGCTACACTGCTATTCATAACATCAGGTAGGTCCACCTAATTCTTAGCACCTGAAAAGAGAGGATTTTATTCTTTCGGAGGTCGTGTACGTTCAATTTTACGCCTGCTATTTAGCTTCCTAACTCTATGATAAGTATGCCAAATTTATTATTGAGCTTTAACTTTTTTACTGTATAAGGCATTTGTGATATTCTTATAGAGTATTTCGCATTAGAGTGACAGTTTATCATATGGTAGGGGTTATTTAGTCTTAGTCTCAATTTAAACCCGGTATCAACATAAACTTATATACACATCGTGTTTGCGGAAGTTTTGACATACGCGGATTAGAACACCTTTTAGTTAGCGATATGGGGTATTGTGATTCTCGTAAGAGGTATCGAGCGATTTTTGATTCACGTTAGGAAAACGTGAAAGTGAGAACGCGGGTTACTTAGCAATAAATGGATATATCGACTTATATTTAACCTCCTAAGAGATGATTTTATCACCTCAAACATCGAAATATGTAATGAAAACATGGTTTATACATACAGATTTGAACTCAGAAGTTTACGAGCAAGTTCAAGTATAGATTAAAGTTATTCATGTTCTAAAGTTTTCTCTTACAATTTCATTTCATATGCGAATGACCTGTATATCCGCGACCTTTTGATTAAAAGAATTCTGAATTGTCACTATGAGCGTACTTCATTCATTGAAAAGATCCACTTGCCGCTAAAGCAAATACAAATATACTAAATACAATAACTTACATCAAAGTATTATAAAAACTTCTAAAGAAATGCAGAGCAATAATGAGCAACTGAAGTACCTTAAAAGTACATTGTAACTACTCTAGAGCATATGCAAATTTTCATTATCTTCCATTACATATTGCGATTCATGAAATATTATTTGCGCTGTTATGTGAGTAATTTAGTTCTTCGAAACTACTAATCTTATCTGTTAGCAGCAAACAAATATCACAATCCACAAAACAATAGTCTATATATTAATAATTCAAAATCCTTACCTTTAATCCTGGATGTTTTATTGATTGGAATTCAACTTTTGAAAACTAAAGTATCACACTGAATAATGTATAATGTTAAATCCTGTATATTTTTCACGAGCGTTAAAGACACGCCAGAACAAAAATGCAGACAGAAATCATTTGATTTGAATGATTTTTGTCAATACCATATCACTCCAGGGGAACAATTTACACTTAGATGTAAAATCACTAAAATTAATTTTCATAGTTTTAATAAGATAAGAAATATTTCGCCATGGAATATATCCACGCGAACTCTCTTAAGTATCCATGAAATTTTAATAAGGACAAGATAACTACGGTGTAAATTATGTTACCTGATTGTGTGTAACGGCAATCGACTGATAATTATCCTTTGTCGTTTGGTTGTTTGCCCCACTTGGGTCGAGTGCACGTTCCAGATTCTCCAAACATTTAACCAGCTCCTCTAACTTGTTTACTTCAATACCTAGTTGTTCAGATAACATGATATTTATAGTCCCGAAATTGTTTGTATCACAGTTTGATACAAGATCAAGGTCGCATTTCTCAGTAAATGACTTCTTTCAAGCTTCTGAAATGTCTTTGTATTTGACCATTTACACTACAAAGGAGTTTTTAAAATTTCTTATTCGAATGAGAAATTTATTTGATAAATAGTGTCAGAGCGTTTGAACTCGTCTGCTAGGAGCAACAAACACGATGCGAGACATTTATAGTCGGACTATTTATCAAAATTACTTTATTATGTTTTTCTCTGAAACAGCATTGAAGTATGATAAAAGAGTTTCTCGATAAAATACCGTTGAACCGTTAATAAATTTCATTCCCAAGTCATAACACTATTCTACTCCGAAAGATCACAGAAGAATAGTTCTTAGTTCAAATTTAAACAAATTTCATTTACATTAGTTTCAAATGTCTGTATGCGTTATATTTGTAATCTCTAGCGAAGTTCAAAATAAAATGCGATTCCTTTTGGCATGTTTTACGTTTCCTTTTCTGCTATTCAATAACTCAGTGAGCTTATATAATATATGAAATAAAACACAAAATTTACTTATAGATACAATCGAAACAAAACAATCCATTAGACTTATGCTATTGGAACAAGCTGTTGATTCCAATCAGGTAAAAGCCTTTATTGAGGAACATAAGAGACTAGAATAGATCGTCGCAGTTCAAGTCAAAATCATAAAAGGTGTAAACCGTTTGCGCGTAAACTTCCAGGGCTGAAGGAAGCAGAGTTTAGGTAATCAAAATCGAAAGTGTAATCAGCGTTTACCGTCTTTCGTTGGACTAAACAAAGTATTTATCGCCAATACAAGTGTGGTTCAATGACCAATAATAAGACAACCTTATTTTTCCCCGTTGTAGGAAAAGTGATTCCTTGAAATTTAATCAATTTTGATCAGTGACGTATATTGTTTCCATTGAAACACACGCTCTAAGCTGGATAATCTACGAAACTTGCCTTTTATCCGGACAGTTTGCAATATCTTTAGTTTTTAGTTTTTTACTAGTTGTTGCGATGCAGACATTGCCAAAGGAATGTATAATAAAGAGACTCCAACATGTTACTGGATTTTGTTTGACTTCCTTCAATAAACACGACATCTAAAAGAATCCAAGTGAAGTTCAAATAACTAATTTTTAAATTTCATATATCAATGTCAATTCAATGATACATGCAAAAACAATCTATTTCAAAAAGGTAAAATAAATTTCTTTTTCTTCCATAGTCTAGTGTTATATTCCATATTTCTCGAAACATTTCACGTGTCACAATGCCTTTTTCGAAAGTTTTTACGCGTCTAAACTAATTTCTAACTTACAAAATCTTTTCATTTGAGAATGAACTGGTTAACTGTTTAGAAGTATCAGTGCGAATATCTTCAACATTGGCCAAAAAATAATTGCATCAAGGCGGAAAAATGTAACCTTTTTCTACTTAAAGATAATGATCAAAAGCGATTCAAAGGCGTATTTACTTCTGGTAAATTTTAAGTAAAATAACTCTATTTTCACCATCTGCATGTATTCCGTGAATGAATAAATGCACGACGTAACTTAATTAAAATATCAAAGCTGAAGTTAAAATGTTGACGTATGTATAGGTTACTGTACCGTGCGAAGCAATACAATGCACAGTAACCTACTTGTGGTAGTATCACTTCAAGGGTCAGCTAACTAATCAAGCTAGCTATTACTTATCAAGTAGTGCAGAATACAAATGTAATTGCTAAAAGAACTTTCAACAAAGAGGGCTCTAGAAATCTAGTTCTTTATGTTGGAAAAACCTTGTCTTTGCGTTTTACAGTTTGCCATCGAGGGAGGAATTAGGGGAAAAAGAAGGCAGATCAGTCCATATATGCAGGAAGTTTCAGAATAAGCTACCATGACTTGTAAGAGGCAAGACAAATACTAAGAACATAAGAAGGCAATATCAGATCTGCAATTCTTCATAAATACTGACAGATGTTTTTAAATGATACAGCCAAACTAAATCATGTGATGTGATATAGTTGTAGTTTATGACATAATCATAAAATACACAGCCGCGTTACAATGCCATTGTGTAAAATTGTGTCGAATACCTGAAAATGAAAGAAATGCTATCTGCATCCCAGATCTTTACAATTTATTTAACAAGTAAGGTTTCAACCACATTTAAGGAAGTACTGTTAGGCAACTATTTAAGGAAGTACTGTTAGGCAACTTTGCTGCTTTAGAAACACGGTAAAACATTTCGACGACAGAATGATAAATAAGCGGAGGAAACCAATAAAGATTTAAAAAAAGTTTATTTTTATCTTTTATAATTCACTTTCAATCCCCGAAGCCACAAATTCATATCATCCTTGCGGTAAGCTTGCACGCAAATACCCAAGTGAAGTACTAGAGCAGATAGGTAAAACAGACAGCAATCATGAATCGAGTATTGAACTTAAGATAACAGATTTACTACTCACATGCAATAAGAAATATATGCAACATGTTAAGTACTGCACATTTCTTGGTATATGTCTGGAGAAATGTAGAAAACTTGGAATAACCCATGAAAGCACAGAGACACATCATTGGAGATACACAGATTAAATCCTAGAAAACATTACCTGATCCGACATCTCGTTGCTCGAAACGCATTGTAGACGCAGTATTTAATAAATCGATACTCAATGACACTGAATATGATATATGCAAATTAAATAAAATACACACCAATAGAAATGCAAGCAAACAAAAAAGAAATGGAAACGAAACATTCATATGAAGATGGACAGTGGCACCAAAGGGCACGAATCAACCATGGATATTTCCACATAGAAATGTAAAGATACAATAAATAGATTTTTTTACAGACGATTCATACAGAAGCATCGTAAATGAGACTTCCGTAACATGTCACAAGAAACATATATTTAATTAGCATTTCATTCTGGTTCATTTCAGATATGTCCGTTGAATAAAATACGAATCTTTAGAAAGGATTTGGACTTTTGATTTTACTTTTATGAACATAAAATGTATTTGCATGTTCATACTCAAACCGAGTGTTGAGGTATGCCCTTACAATTGACCACTTTCTCTTCGTTTAAGATATCTCATGACTGAATTTCTGTAAAGTCTATTCTACCTGTTTTTGTAGGGGTAACGGGTAAGGGCTTTCTAGTTTACAATTTCTACTTTGTATGTTGTGTCTATGTACTGTAATAACATGGAAAATACAAAAAGGTTCAAAAATATTCCGGAGACTGCAGCAATGTTGCCTACAAAATACTGGTTAAAACATGTTATAAGATTCGTTCACTGGTAGTTCTTTTGGCGGTAACGAGGCTCTGCCGAGTTTCCGCCGAAGCAGTTACCCGAGAGCCATATTCCATTATGCACCTATGACCAGTGATAGAATCTTTTCCTTGCCTGTCATATTCAACAGATAACAGTAAAGATAGGCCCAAACAAATGACTGTCTTTTAGCACTGTCTTTACGTTAGCGTATTAACAAGACGCGCAAACATTGCGTCCGTAAACAGGAAGTGCGCCACATGGCAGCTAAGACAAACGCATCATATTGTTCCGGCTTTGTTTTGTCACATGCAGCAAAACGTTATCATGTTTTAGAAAATAACCTTTGTTTTGAATCGAAATATATATCAAAAGAAACAAAGAGGAACTACCAAGGTATTTGATTTTTATTAGTTTTATGTAAATATCTAATAGTTACTGCACGAAACTACCACATAGATGTAGTTTGTCATAAGTCATATACAGCACGAGGGACATGGAGTTTTCCGGCCGGAAATTCCATTCAGATATGCAAGAAGTAGTAATTACAATACAGTTTTATCTTAATCCTGCTGACATGACATTGTTTCGCGTACCTTCCTAGGTCTCGACATTCTCAAAGGTTTTCCCCTTATTTGGTCATGAATCAACCAGATAACAAGGTTCAAGGTTATCCATCTTTCGCCTTGACATTCAGATTTTCACATTTGAACCACATTTGCATATAGTTTTTCTATCACTAGTGGTAAACAAATGGTGAAGATTCTCATGATGAAGTTCGCGAATGAGACTCTTGATTCTATCTTGGCGTCGAATCATTTCCTTTTTGTTATACAACCGTTTTTACGGACTACAGGTCTTTACATAATAACAAGATTGTCTCCTGGTTACTTTAAGAAAATATGCTAGTTTTTTGTTTTGCTTTGTTCATCATATAATTTGAAAAATACGGTATGCTAGAAAAATAATCTACCGCTGGTATTTTGGTGGTAACGATGTTCTCGGGTAACTATTTGGCGGTAACGAGGCTCTCGTATAACTGTTTCAGCGGTAACTCGGAAGAGCCACGATACCATCAAAACAGTTACCCTCAAACCGGATTTTCTCATCTGCAACTAAAACTAGTTACAGATTATTCTAAATTTCAACGACATCTTCTACGTAATCATGGACGTCGTTAGTTTGTATTTCATTTCGTGTGTACATTAGAGACACGTTGCGGGAGTGAGTAAACCAAAGCTCTTACTGAAATATTATAAACTAGTCCGCTATTGTTGATTTAGGTAAATTAAAATAAAAAGAGTTATATGCACCTTTTCATTTAGAAAACAGGTAAAAGAAGTAGAATATTTTCTATTTAATATTTATAGAAGTTCTCGACCGTTTCCATTCAATGTGATGATTTCACTATCGGAAACAACGAAATTATCAAAATTATTTCGGTAAATCACTGAACAGTGAGAATCAATAGATATTCTCAATTGTACTTGAATATTCAAAGAACTTCCTTTAAGAGCGTATAACGCTACAAGGCAAAATGATAAAATGAACCGCGCCATGAGAAAACCAACATAGTACATTTGCGACCAGCATGGATCCAGACCAGCCTGCCCATCCGCGCAGTCTGGTCACGATCCATGCTGTTCGCTAACGGTTTCTCTGATTACAAAAGGCTTTGAAAGACTGCGCAGAAAGCGCAGGCTGGTCTGGATCCATGCTGGTCGCAAACGCATTATGTTGGTTTTCTCATGGTGCGGGTCAAATACTTTATTTGATTGGTATTATTCAATATGCAACACTTTCTTTCTGTCATGTAATAACATTGAACGGATACTATGATCCTAAAAGTATAGAAGAAAGTTTAAGCTGTAATTGGCCTATTTCCAGCTGAAATAAAGCATAAAGATAAGGCCGCAATTGTAAAGATTACAAGAACAGGCAAATTGTAGTCATAACACTTATCTCCTCATAATGGTCAGTTTGCATTCCACAGAGAGGGGTAAGTGCTTATACAGAATTTATGACTTACGACTGCCGATGAAAAAGTAAATGATATCCTATTAGTTGTATTATTTTCTGCAGACGACATTTATTTAGTTTGTAGCAACGATAAAATCTGCTTGTCGTGTGAGCCAAATGCAGTTGTAGTATTATTACAACTTACAAACAGGAAACAGCCACCAACTGAAGTAATAAACAAGCAAATTCGATGAATTGGTATCCCCCGCCGAAAAGGCTTGAGGTGAGGAATGGCAAAAAATTTATCTGGCAAAAATTTAAGGATGTTACTAAGAAGCAAATAATTTCATTAGTCAAAATCATTTTAACAGAAAATGAATGCTGTTTTTTTTGTTTTTTTTTTGGGGGGGGGGGGGGGGGGGGGGGGGGGCAGCTGGGGTGACCGGGTGAGGGTACAAAATTTCACATGTTGATTATAAATATTGATGGAAAACTAAAAATGAAAAAAAAAAATGGTGGGGAATGGGGATACATGATCGGGGTGGTGGGCAAGACTGAGTGGAGAGTGTGGTTGGGGAACGGTACAACTTTGCATGCTAATAAATTTTCATTGAAGGTTTGAAAAAAAAATGATTTTTTTTGGGGGGTGGGGGGGGGGGGGGGGGGGGGGGGGGGGGAGGGAGAGAGGGTGTGACCAAGGCAAGGTGGTGACCAGGTGTGGGTACAAAACTTCACATGTTTATAATAAATGTTCATGGAAAAGAATGAAAGAAGTTTAATGAAATTCTACCAATTGGTTGGTTTGTTAAGTACAAATCTGCAGATTTTTAAACAATTAAAGGGCAATAACTCTATGGAAAATTGACCAATTGAAAAAAAAAATACAGACATCATCGAAGTATGTTGGGGGAGGGGATGTGACCAAGGCAAGGTGGTGACCAGGTGTGGGTACAAAACTTCACATGTTTATAATAAATGTTCATGGAAAAGAATGAAAGAAGTTTAATGAAATTCTACCAATTGGTTGGTTTGTTAAGTACAAATCTGTAGATTTTTAAACAATTAAAGGGCAATAACTCTATGGAAAATTGACCATTTGACAAAAAAAATACAGACATCATCGAAGTATGTTGGTTCATATTTATTTCAAGTTTCATGAAATCCTACCAGCTTGTTACTGAGAAATGGCTGCAGACGTGGATTTTTCATTAAATCAAGGGCAATAACCCTAAGGGAAATTAACCAATCCAAAAAAACAAAACAAACAAACAAAAAAAAAAAAAAAACTAAACGGGCATCATCACAATATGTTTGGGCATATTTATTTCAAGTTTTATGAAATTCTACCAGATAATTACTGAGAAATGGCTGCGGACGGACTTTGGGCATTTCATTAATCAAGGCATATATAGGAATGCATCAATAACTTGCGGTCATTGCAGTAGTTATTCAGTTTATTCAGTTATGAAATTCTCGCTATTAAAATCTGGACGACATTTTGGATTTATTATCAGGGCAATACTTAAGGAATGACCAATCCAAAAAAAAAAAAAACTTGACGGGCATCATTGCAGTATGTTGGTTCATGTTTATTTCAAGTTTCATGAAATTTACCTGCTAGTTACTGAGAAATGGCTGTGGACGGACGGACGGATGGACGCACGGACAGACGGACTGACGGACGAACAACGCCATTTCATCGGCGGGGGGTAATAATACAGGCAAGGTAGGATTGACATAAATTATTAAGAATATACTGTATTTCTCGTTTACACTGCTCATGAGTGTCAAGCTGATGATGAAATTAATCGGAACATGGTTGATACAGCCTGTACGAACAAAGTCGATTAAGGAAACAGATAATGCTTGAAGAAAGAAGAATTTAATTAGGAGAATTCGTATGTTCTTAATAGGAGCAAATACAATTCCAGAAATACACGTACAGAGCATAAAAGTGATATCAGTGACCGAATAACAGAAATACATACAAGGACATAGCGGCAACATCTCTATGAAATATTAAGAACATTGAAAGAATGTACACACTAAATAAGAAAGCACACTCCTGCTTATACTAAGAATGAGACACGACTTTTGAACAACGGGAAAAATGTTTCCTACAATATTTATAATTGAATATGGGTCCTTCTTTTAACATGTAACATAGGAATTAAATACGTGAGTAACATGCCCCAGATTGGGATAGGAATGTTTGTCTAGATATTTGATAATACAAAGGTTATTTTAGAAATTCTCCTATTGAACAATTACTAAGATAAGAGTCAGTTATAAATATCACCTCAGTATTTCAAATCGACGGAAGATGTATATTTTGAACATTATCAATCAGCAGACGGTATAGTAAATTTTTCACAACACTTTTGGCAAGTATGGAAGTGTTTGTAATTCTCACGGGATTAGACTCGTATTTTGCTGACAATGCAGCTATCAACTAGTGTTGTGTGCTAATGAAATTACTTTATCATCTAGTTTGCCATCGAACGACAGTCTACTAAAGGGGAAGACATATCAGACGTTGTATTAGATACAAAAGTTAATGTTTATTAAAATAAACATTCGTGCCCCATCCAATATTATTATTCATATACAAGACAATTAACTTGAACGTACTATTTTAGCCAAGGTTTGTTCAGCTGGATTACTTTCCAAATACCGGTATTTTAATGTTGGCGTCAATTTAAGATTTGTTGACGGAAGCGTGCGTCAGTGATAAATTACGTTAGTAGCTGAAGTGTGACAGTGGCTCTCCGTGAAATGCATTGCACATAATGAGGTTGCCAACTCCGTATACAAACTTTCTTCGCGTCCTCTTGCCTTTGATAATTTGAAACTACTAATTTTTAAAAGATGAGTGATTTGAATACCTTTCCGATGGGGCAGTTATTCAGTGAAAGCAAACAGAATTTGAATTGTAAATCCCTTTAAAAGACTATACATTCCTGAGTAGCTCATGTAGAATTCTGAGACACTTCCTTTCATTTCTTTTCAAATTGAATAATAATTCTATTATAAGCCTACAATTCATTGCATTTTTTTGTCATTGACTGCTTTTATCGATTTCAGGTCTGTACATGACTAAGTTTGTCTTCATGGTAGTGTGTTTTGGGGTTTAATTTTGACGTCATGTCTTTAGTTTGTCTGTATAATGGCGAACATCAGGTTTGTCTGATTGACTTCACGCACTCCCTGATCATCTTCAAAGTTACAGTTTGTTAAAAAAGGTTAGAAGACACTATTTAATTCAAAATAACGACAATGAATGTTCATTGACAAGAAAATGGTACACTTTTAAGGCATCATGTTATTTTGTTTAAGTAGAAAACAAGGATTATGTTTGAATTCTATTGGGTATGTACGACATTAAGTTGCATGTAATTTGGTATGTTTATCAATCAAAGTGTTGCATTTATTTGTATGTCAATGTTTATGTTTGACCTTACTTTGCCATTAACTCTATTTTTCAATTCTTTGACCACCCGTTTGTCTAACAGGCTCTACCACAATTTGTTTTAGTAAGCTGATTAAAGTGAACGACAATAAGGTTATAGCCCAGTTTGCACTAAACTCTGAAATGAATTGCAGAAATGAACAAATGCTTACTCAAATATTAGGCCCCTGCAAACGGTAAAAAGCCTATACAAGTACTTAATTACTATAAATATCTTTCACTTATTGAAGGAGCGAGTGGAAATGTCTGGTTCCAAAGTAACTTTTAGGAGGTAACGAGGCTGTGCCGAGATATCGCGTATACTGTTACCCTCAAGACAGATATTTTCATCCGCGCCTTCAACAGGTGATATACCGTTATTCTTTTTCTTGCATACCGTATTCTTCAATTAATAGCAGAATAAAAGGAAATCAATGCTTTATCATACAAGCTTATAAATTTACGCACGTGAGTCATTTTACACCCTTAAGTGTAAGATGAGTTTTCCAGTACCGGGAAATCCTGTCTGGCATGCAAAGATTGATTCGAAATGTTTTACTGCAATTCATGCTTCAGTTGTAACATGTAAATGAATATAAAAGTCTACAGTTACATTAAGGTTTGCTTGCATTATTCAAAGTTTTTCAAATTCAACATTCTATACTGCAAAGTGAAACTTTACTCCTAACATTATGTGGGTCTGAAGTAATTTTAGCTGCCTGATTCTACGACAAGTCTTGACAAATTATATTGTCAAAACTTGATTTTAAGCTTAATTTTTTAAATGTATGAGACATTTTCTCTGTCGTTCTAATAAAGTATTTCGCATAGGAAAGACAGTTTATCAAATGGTGGGGGGGGGGGGGGGGGGGGGGGGGGAAATTTAATCTCAATTTAAACTGAATAAGTAATCCTAAGTATCAACATAAACTTACATACTATCGAGTTCGCGGATGTTTTGACATACGCGGATTAGAACACCTTTTAGAAAGTTAGCGATCTGGGGTATCGTTATTGTAAGAGGGATCGAGGGCTTTTTTATATAAATATTAGAAAAACGCTGAAGTGATAACGGGGGTCACATTGCAGTAAGTGGGTATATATCCTCCGGGAAAGGTGTTTTGTTCACCTCAAAAACCAAAATATGTATGAAATGATTTGCTTATATAACAGAGATTTTAATAAGGAAGTCAACAAATTAGCTCAAAGTTTAAAACATAGTATAATTTAAAAACAAGTGTGACATTTTTTTTATTCTTTAGCGCTTTTTTTTCTGTTTAGCATGTATCTTTACGGCCATTACGTATGCGACATTTTTATTTGCAAAGTGATGACAGGAACAGGGTACACTGTCACTATCAGTTAACTTATTCTACATATTTCACCTTGCCGCTAAAGGCAAATAAAAAACATTTCACATACAAAAACTGCAAGTTTTTTTTTATAATGTACCTTCTTTACCGAATAAACAAAATCTTGTGATAGCAATACGAAAATAATATGTCCATGAACATTGCTGTTGAGCATTTACACATACTTAAAACCTCAGGAATAAGCTAAAATGTGGAAACGCACAATGAAATTGGTCGAGATGTCTTCTCAGTGTCATCAGCGATTAACTAAAGCAGATTATGAAACTGTCATATTATCTTACACTATTATATGACCCATTATGTTGTAATGTTACAAACACAATGAATATATATCGGACATCACACGTTACACTGAGAGGTCACTACCTTGCCAGCAGTCCTATAAAGGTTCATGAAAGAGTATTTAAATTATGAAGTGACTGTTTTTTAATTTCTAAAACTCCACTTCTCTGCATTATATGTATAATAACTTATATGATGATTTGCATTGTTATCTATTAAATAGTAAATAGCTAAACACAGCTAATGTTCTCTGTTTTTGTATGCACCAGCTTTAAATAAAATTTGTATTGTATTGTATTGTATTGTATTGTGTTGTGTTGTGTTGTGTTGTTGCGTTGCGTTGCGTTGCGTTGCGTTGCATTGCATTGCTTTCTATAATGTACTTTATCAATTAAAAACCTTTCCTTTTAATCATGATTTTATTACTGATTGTAAATGGAATGTTTCATCATTTTGAATTTGCAACACTGAATAATGATCAGGCAGTAAGGGTACTCGAGGGGAACAATTCACAATGGTTGTAATGTCACTATTATTTTCTCAATGCTTTGAATAGAATAAGACATATTTTACCATACTCTAAATATTAATGAAATTTGAATACTGACAAGATAACTACGGAGTAATCAGTTACCTGATTATGTATAAAAACACTCGACTGAAAATTATCCATTGTCTTTTGGTTGTTTGCTCCCATTGGCTCAAGTGTGCGTTCGAGATGCTCCAAACATCTAACCATTTCTTCTAATTTGTGTAATTCATTATCTAGTTGTTCAGAAAACGTGATATCTACAGTGCCGAAACTGTTGTCTATATCAATGTTTGATAATAGGTCAAGGTCACATTTGTCTGGAGACGACATTGTTCCAGCTTTTTAAATGCCTCTGTATCTGATCATTTATGCCAAAACGTTGGATTTGTTTAACTATTTATTCGGATGTTATTGTCTTTCAGCGATTAATTAGTTTGATAAACGACATCAGATATCTTATTCTCGTCTGCTATGTGTAGCAAACACTCCGATATCTAAGTATGCTTGTCTTCAGAAATATAAACATTGGACTATAGTTCAAAATATTTTCCTCTAAAGCAGCATTAAAGTATGAAAACGAACGCCAATTGCATCAGAGAAGAAAAGTAGCACGTGAGCATCTCAGTCCAAAATCTGTAAGGCATCACTTATCAAATATTTTTCAAAGAAGTTCCACTCTTTCATTTCGAAAGATCACAGTAGAACAGTTCTTAGTCCTAATTTAAACAGAATTTGTGTATTATCGTTTCAAATTAAGGTATCCCTTTTTATTTAATCACAAGAAACAGTTCACTGTCATGTTTCGAATTTCCGACGCGTCTTATTCAATAAAACCATACACTTATGCAATAAAGGCACTTTATGTACTGGCATAATCCGCACAAAATAGAAAATTTCCATATATTGGAACTTGAACACATCAATTTATCGAAGAAAACACGGTCGCTGCACTTCGATAAAGTCAAAAACACGAAAGTATTACATTTGTAAACCATTTTAGCATTTATCCAGGACCCTTTGAAAGAAACCTACGGATAATCAAGATCGAAAAGTGTGATCATAATTACCTCGTTTTTATGACTAAATATGATAATCTTTTCAGGATTTACCACCCGTACAACATCGTGATTCAACAATCAGTGATACGATTTCTCTTTTCTTTTTGTAACTGAGAGATAATTACATAACAATGTCTCCATTTCTGTTTTACCTCCATAGGTTTACGTTATATTCCAGATTTCTTGAAACTTTTTTCATATCCAATAGCATTCTATGTTTCGAAACTGTTTACTTATTTGAATACGTTCTTATTCTTGAAACATTCACGTTTTTGACCAAATGTACAGCTAAGATATCAATGGAAATAATTCAGCAAAACTTAACCTAATCATATCTATTAATACTCAAATTTTTGAAGCTGGGCAAAAAGCAAGTAACATCAAAGCAAAGAATTTAACCTTTTTAAATTTGTATGATAATTTGACACAAACGTAAACGCGTAATTATTACCGCTAAAATAATGTTGTAAAATCATTCTAAGATCGTCATCTGCACGTTTTCCACGAATGAATAAATTCACGACATAGCTAAATAAACAACATCAAAGTCGGAGTTAAAATCTTGACATAGTTCTTCAAGTCACTGGTATACTGTCGGAAAAGTATGTCTAATGGGTTTTCTGACTCTTGCTGAGTTTTGAATCTGACGGACGTCATTATTTCTACACATAAACAAGATTACCTACTTCAGATTGAAATCATTGATTTAGCTACTGTTTTCTAGAACATTTCCAAGCAATAATATGTTCAAATGACCTAGAAACATTTAAACTAATCTAATCAGATGACATAAATTCAAGTAGAAGATATAAAGCTGTCGAAAAATTAATTTAACTGATTTCATAAAAATTGAAGCGATCAAACACATGCACATGGGCCACTTAGAATTTTGGCAACCGTGTATCTATAGAATTAAAACTTATGGCACGATTAAAAGCTTAGCTGTGGCTTTCGAGAGAAAGATTAGAATGTACTCCATACGCCATGTTCATAAAATGTCTGAAATATAGACAGTCATGAAAGTACAAAAAAATCAATATACAAATGTATCCTGTTTTTGTTTACACTGTCCATTATTTAACAGAATGAAAGTTCATTGACTGGAAAATGTAAATATATTAAGAAAACTTCACTATCAAATAAGTCGATGATCTACTTTGCTTGGAGCGCGAATTTTAACCTGGCATGGTCGCATTTTCGCGTAACCACACTGCGCGGAACTCGAATGTGGAATTTCGCGCCATTTCCGCTTTTATTTCACATAAACACATAAATACCTACGTATAGAACTGATAGATAAGAAATATTGCTTCTCAATTAGATCTTAATTTTTAAGATAACGTACAATTGTTGTTTAGAAAGAAGTACTTGAAAATATGACTGAGGTTTTATACTGTAATAATCCTGACAGACGTAAGCGTGGTAAAAATCATTCAACGAAACTCAATCCATTTTGTCTATTTTTGTCAAGACTGTAACTATATGTCATGATGAACTGAAGTTGTATTTATCCATAAAATTCACGTTTCGAAATATCATTACAACATCCAACTCAAAACTTGATACAAAGGCAATTTGAGTAATGCTATGAAAAATTCTTGAAATCAAAGAAACTGTTCTCCATTCACTAAGCTTAAAGCGACCAAGAGCAATACCACTTACTAAAAAAAGATGGATCAGGAAATGGTTTCAAGATTTTGGCTTGATTTTAACCTGCCTTACTATCGGCACTCTTCCTAGTCTTCCGCCTGTTGTCTTGCTAGCTGATATAAACAGTTTATTTTAAAGAACATCAACTGCATCTTTGATACGTCTGTTTGTTTTGTAAGGTTCCTTGTCCAAGGACACAATCACATAATTCTGAGGTCAGAAATTTAGGCTGGTATAGGAAACTCCTACGTGCTTCTTCAGACAAACTTTTAGGCATGGGCGAGAACCTTGGTAAAACCAGAGAGCTTCTCACGCCAACGAAATACTTAAATATAACTTATAGCAAGTCCTTTATATCATAATATATAGTGCTTACGTATACATGTATACACTCATGGTTTAGGTCTTTAAATAACTTAGGACTTCCCGACGGGAAGTATTTTGTGCAGACATTTTTGACAAATGTAACTCTGGTAATTTACAACTGAAGTGAAACTTAGAGATATTAGAGAGACATTGTATTGCTGTACACGTTGATCCAGAGACACATTAAAAAGCGAAAGGTGGCAATGCACGTGCTTCTGTCCTAAGAAAAACATGCACCGATGAATTCTCTAATTAATTAACCAATCGTATTATGAACATAAAAACGAAATAGTTTTGTGTCTTGCTGCGTTTTCTAACAGAATAAAGTTGATTAGTCTGTCGCAGACGTAATTTGGAACGACAATGCATTTAAATGTGGTATCATTACAACTCCTAAATAGAAAAAGCCATCAATAATACGGGCAACATCGGACAGACATACTTAATTTGGAAAATATCATTTATATATAGGTGTCCGGCTTCTACAAATACCGTAATGGACATAATCGTGACAAATTGTCTTTGACAGTTTGCTTTTTAAGGAAATCTGAACACGGAAATCTGAAGCTAGTGGCGAGGAACGAATTTTCTCAGGAGAAATTGTGCGGACACGGTGAAATGTACAGTTAACTTATAGCACAAATACACAAATACTAATTGAATAGTTTAAACACATACTTTAATTAAAAACTTAGTCTTCTGAACGAAATATTAAGACAAAGAAGAAACAAAAATCACAAATAATACATATATGATGAAGAAACTCTTCCATCCCTTGACACTGACTAATATTAATCAAGCTCATATCATGGTTATTGTTTGATTTCGGTTATTACGGACTACAAATAGATTCTAGATTAAAACAGCTTGAAATTCCATGAAAAATGAAAGTCGAGAGTCTGCTAACAGTAAGGAAAATTAAGTTCCTCTTTAATACTGAAATTTGAGGATAATGTATCAAATACAATCTTAACCAGACAGCAGGCAGCTTGAATATTGGTAAATGTTTTGCAAAACTTTACATTACTGATGATATAGCCTGAATTTTGTGTAAAATACGATTTGTCAGGAAGGGAAAATTTAGCAACAACAACAACAACAACAACAAAAAAACACCCCTAAAAACAACAACAAAAAAGAACAATAGATTTACAGATGTTTTATTTGAAACATGTTTAAAATAAATATACTGAAAGGAAAAAAAAACCGCATAGGTTTTAATTTTGCATAATTTTTTAACTACCAATAACAAACAAATTAAAATTTGCCCATAGACTAATATCGTGTACACAAATTGTAACAACATGTCGAACTCACTGAACCGTCACAATTTCGTGCGTGATTCGCTGATTAGCACTTTTCACCCTTTGCATATGCAATTCGTGAGCCGCGGACTTTACACAGTGAAAAATCATATTAGACTGATCCTTTACGTCGTTTGGTTTAATTCCATAAAAATTTGTTTGGATACGTAACGTCGTGAAATGCCACAGCTACCCGAGAGAGACAGAGGACGTGCAGTTGACTTCTTAATGCAAGGTTTTCTCACAGTCACGGGTCGCTAGGCAGCTTTGTGTTGCCCAGTCAACCTTCAGCCGACTTCAGCAAAGTTTACGTGCGACGAGGCACGTCCACTACGAAGTCCGGCCACTAACCGCCCCGTCGCACGTAAACGTTGCCGAAGTCGGCTGACGGTTGTCTGGGCAACACCAAACTGTGAGGGAAAGCATACAATTCTGGACGAAAAGAAAAACGCAGTTTCTAGAAGAACTGTGCTTGCTAAAAAGGAGTAAATAGGGGTATTGAAGTGGCATCAATGACAAAAAATATTGAAATACAGATCAGAGTACATCGAATACCGAAATGAAATAATATGCTTTACAAAATATTTAGAACACTAACATATGTAAACATTTAATAAAAAAGTACACGTACGTATGTTAGGATTCAGATACGACAACAGTCTCCTGCAACGGAAACCGAGTAGTATTTTAAGTAAGGTCATTCTTTGAAATGATGAAACTGAACGCAAGGAACATAATCGGGAATAAGGTATCTCTTCGTAGTTAGAAAGTGAAAACCAAATCATTATTTCAAATCGAGAAAAACCAATACAATTCTAACGCAAACAGCCAGCATACGAGGAGTGATCGAAATGTATTGTGTACTATGGAGATGGTATATACATGTATCCATTCAATAACCGTTTTACCGAGTATTTCAATTTGGACAGTCGTTGACCACTGTAGCAAAAATGGTTGGAAAACGAATAACAAATCCTGAAGAAATTCGGTCATGTATCGCAGTAAAGTCTGTTGTTCTTTGAAAGAGCTTTTTGCCAAAAATAGTCCGTGTTTATGGGTCTAGTAAGGTGTACCAGACGATTCGCAGGTGGAAAAAGAAATCTGATTGTGGTGTAGAGTCTATTGAAAATGCCCAAAAATCCGGTCGGCCAAAGACAACGGGTGACCAAAATGTTTATAAAGTCACAGAAATTCTTCAAAATGATGCTCGATATACTGTACGCGATATTGCACGCATTGTTGTCATTTCACTACCAATTGTTCGTTTTATTTTAAAGAAAATCTTGAAAGTTAGACGGTTTCTGCTAGGAGGGTACCCCATCTTTTGACTGACGACCAAGAAAGGCTAAGGGTTGAAACTGCCAAAAGATTGCTAAAAATGTCCTCCAAATACCATCAAAAAGGTTTTTGCAAATGTTATTACAGGTGATGAAACCTGGGTGCATTATTTTGAACCTGTCAGAAAGGTTGGGAACAAAATATGGGCCACCAAACGTGGTCAAAGGCCAATAATTGCAAAACGCACTTTGAGTAAGAAGAAAGTTTTGTATGCCATATTCTCCTCCAGCGAAGGTATAGCAGTACAGATTCCAGTAAAAATGGTAGAAGTGTGACTGGTAGGTACTACCGTGAAGTTATCTTTAAAAAAATAAAGAAGTACTGCAATAAACGTTGCCCAGTCACAGGTTTCAAACATGTTCAACTGTTGCATGAAAATGCTCCAGCCCACATCTCTTATACAGTAACACAGTTTTTCAAGTCGGAAAGAGTTACTATGCTACCACATCCACCTTATTCCCCAGATCTGGCGCCATGCGACTTCTTTCTGTTTCCAAAACTGAAAAACTCTTTTCTGGTCGTAGATATCGATCGCGACCAGCTCTCGATTCTGTTGTCTATCAGTACCTCCGTAGTATACCAAAATCAGCCCTCCGGAAATTGGTCCATATACTAAAATTATGCATTTCTCACCACGGGGAATATTTTCAGGGTATGAAATGACAACATGCACGTTTCCATCAGTTTCCAAGGTTTTGTGTCTTTAATTTTGGAAGTGTCATTGATATATCATAACCAAAACCTGATGCAATGCCTTTGCTTAAAATGTGTTACATATAATGAGGTTTGCAAATGCACCATACACCTTTCCGTTTGTTTATATTTTGTCTTTTATAACTGATAGATATCAAACTTATTTGAAATCTTGTTGATCAGAAAATGTAGAAAGATCTATTTTTGATGCATCCGTATGTGATACATTTATTGATATGTTCCAGTGCATTGGTTAGCTATTTCTCTTTCGAGTCCACAAATGGTAAAATATCTACAATTATTTTCAAGAAACAAGGAATATTGAAATACTGGTAATGAATTTACTATTCATGTGCAAGAAGCATATGCATGGCAAATTAGTTGTCTTATATCTTTTGGGAATGGCAGAAGACCAAAACCGATACATTGTTAAAAAATAAAGTTAGTCAAGTAAACCAGTGAACAAACTGGTCGGACGATTCAATAGATATACTGAGTTTAAACCAAGAAACACATTGATGATGCAATTTGTCATAAATCGATTGAATTAATTAACTTTTTCAAAAGACAATAATAATGTAGCAATCAAATGTACATACACACACACACACACACAAAAAACAGATTAGAACTAAGTTTCCTTCCCTGTACCTCCAAAGCCCTACCTGTCACAATAAACACATATTTAATAATCATTTCTTTCTCTAACATTTCAATAAAGAATCTGTCGCGAGAATTTGGACATTGATTTTAATTTGAGGAGCTTTAACTGTTTACACATTAAAGTACCCCAGCCAAGTGTTAAGATGTGCCTACCTAATTTATCACTGTCTCTCTCTTGGCATATTGGATTTCTATAAAGTCTATCTTTATCTGTATCTAGATATAACAGTCCATGTGGAGTTAACGGATTAGGGGAAAACCACAGTCGTTAGTGTAATATTGCAATTTTCAGTTGCTACTAGTATCTGTAGTTTTGTCTTTTTCACGTTATAGGAAAATATAGCTGAGATGCAAAGTTATCCTCGAGACATATGCGATGCTATATTCAATCATTGCTTTGTGATTGTTATCGGTTTCTGAATGGTTTCATTAGTTAGAACCATTATTCTGTAAATTTTGTGAACATCGTTACGATGATACTATTATGTGAGTTTGTGTAGTTTATTTTCTGTTGTATTGACAGTATCTCGCTTTTCCCCATTTTTGCCTTTATACGGAGTGCTTTCTGGCTTTGGGTAATGTCATTTTTAGGTAAATGACATTCGGTTGTAAGTGTCACTATGTTTGCTTTGACGTGAAATCCATGATAAGTTACCATTTTTTCTTCAGGTATTACATCTCCGTATCGGCGAATTTAAGCGTGCATTGAAATCATATTTTATGGTTGATTACCACCATTAATAAGCCATTTGGGTAGCTTTCCTGGCACGATTTTGAATAACAGAATATTATACGTAAGTTATTTGGTAAAAATGGGCTTCCTTGGTCTACATTCTATTTTTTTTTAACTTTTGCCGAATTTTGTGTAGAACGGACGCTTTATTCACACTTTTTCACTGATAGGGGAAGAGATGGTTTCCTTATTTATACTCCAACGTTTGTGAGTTTTACAGATCGAAATTGAAAGAAGTGTTTATTGTGCGCGGACAAGAGCAAAATATATCATTTTAAAGGAAGTAGGCCACCGTTGACTGCATTTCTCTAGGTACCTTTAAATGCACACTTTCTTTTTATCTTTTGTTTATTCATGATGCACCTTTTATGAAAAATGTGAATATATGAAACAAAGAAGAATTTGAAGTAGTGACCTTAAATATAAAGGCTGCAACTAAACTTTTATCTAATCACATCACAGCTAGTCTAAATAGTCAAAAATTTGTTTTATAGGTCACCAAATGGTGTTCTCAATACAAAAGAATCATGAAATTTGAAAACATTTGATTTTTACCATACTTAGGACGCACCCATTTCTGCCACAATTTATAGGATAAAAATGCCAATATTTGTTTCTGGAATGTCAAGAAATGCACAAAACACATCTATCCGGCTCTTATACACGGCGGAATGATTTATATTTCAGAATCCAAGTAAATGATAATGCAACGGTTAAAACTTTTTCTAGGATCACAGTAAAACAACGATAGTGATTAACTTTAGCCCCGTTAATAAGTAGGGGGTGACTGTTCTTAAATGTCAATCAAAAGAAGTCCTATCTTGTCAATTGTTTACACTATTTCGTGTAGATCAGGTCCTTTAAGCATTTTTTTTTTCACTTCTAGAATGCAATCTGCATAACATTAAATTAAAGGGTTTTCGTGTTTATACTCCAACGATGGAGAGATTTGCAGGTTAAAACCGAAAGTAGGGGATTACTTTGCGGACAAATTAGGGTAGCAGACTAGCACTGACTAGCATTTAGTAGGAACTATTCAACTTTCCATTTTCTTTTCTTTTTTTGTTTATTTATGATACGATACACCTTTCATGAACAATGTGAGTGGGACAAAGTGATTTAAAGTACTACAAGTTCCGTAAACAAGACCTGATTTGTCGTTTAAACCAAATGCAATATATTTTGGTCAGCCTACTGATTAAGATTCTTGTTCTTGTGTTTTGACACTTGGTTTGAAACACCTACGAATGATGGCACTACCTACTATCTCAGTTTCAGCATAATGACGTTGCACTGTATATGATGAAAGGGATACATTCAGTAACTGGAATTTTAATACTGGTAGTATATCTACTTCTTCCGGAGAGACTGGTAACAAAATTTGTTGTCGTAATGTTTTAAACTGTTGCAAGCAAACCTTTTTTGTCTATGTTTTTGTTTCTGTGACAAGAAGGTCTGTTTTCCATTTGTTTGACTACGGTCTTTATCTAAAAGGCCTTACTACTACAGTTTTTTATTAGTTATTCATTTTCTGTTTAAACCATAACTATGTTTTCATCAGTTTGAACTGCACACTGGTATAAATTGCAGAAATGCGGAAGTATCAGAACTGCAACGGCAATAAGTTTATGACTAGGGAATATATTATAACTCTATTTCAAACTTTTTTACACCAAATATCTTATGCTTATATATGCATGTCGCTTTACTATATTTTATTGTTATGCATGCTTCAACTATGTAAATGTAACTTAGTATAAAAACAAAATTGTTTCATTATTGTATGTTTTGCCTTACTAAGCTTTTTCTAAATTGTCAGTATTAACTCGATATCAAGACGTTTGTCTGGAGCATGCAATGTTTTAAATTTACATAGATTTGGATGCTGGCTATAAAAACTATTCCATAACGAATGACTTGCTAAAAGCATATCTATGAATCTTAATGCATATTTGCCTTGCATATTCGTTACTGGACGCTTGGCACGCGCCCGAATGTCGCGTGACTTCCGTTTCTTACATCAGGGTTTCCGGTGTTTTTGCAAGTCTGCGACACATGACGAGAAAATCCGATATAGTTCTGTGTAGGAAAAAAAACTCTCAATCTTAATTCACTTCATTAGGAACGAATGCCGCCACATTTATGCCTTTTAAGACATTTCTGGTTATTTAAAGGGAAATTAAAGTGCCAAAGGACAACTGGTAAAGAACTAAAAGACATTTACAGCAGACTACTCTACTATAGCGGCGCCTTGAAATATTTCTGTTTCTTATTGCTGCTGATTTTTTCTAAGTTCTCGTACTAAAGATGAGCTGATATTAGATTAATTCTGATTTGATTAATATATTCAAAAAAATATAAATAAATAGATCTAAAAAAAAAAAAAAAAAATACAGTCGGGCTAAATATGGATGGAAGTTTTAGAAAGATAAAATTAAGACATATGAGCAAAAAATCTTCAAATGTACTGTTCATATTTTTTTATATTAATTTTTAGAAGTTTTATTGTGCCGCAAATTCACTGTTACAAATGTATATGTGTACAGAATTCTTAGTTCTGGTGACAGAACATTATATTTTCGGACTCTGGTGTCATATATTTAATGCATTTTCATGTATACTACATTCCTTTGATAGATAATTCTAGTTATCTAAATCTGTGTCAATACAGTGAATACTTATAAATTGTTTTGTCTAAACTGTAATTTGTTATTTAATATATTCAAATAGAAAAAAAATAGTAGCGGGCATTAAATCTCAATCTCACATAAACTTTCATACTGTATTGTTCACCAATATTTTGACATACATAGATATCTTTTAGAAGTTCAGGTATTTGCATTATTGTGACAGTCAAGGGAGTGATAGGGGGACTTTTGATACAGATGAAGCAAAGTTTAAGGTGAGAACGGGAAGTGGGTATAGTACCTCCTAAAGCGGGGTTTTCGATCACCCAAAATACCGAAAAATGCAACGCAATGCAAGATTGAGATATGTATAACGGAAGTCTACAAGTTAGTTCATAGTTGAAATCAAAGTATCATTAAAGAAAAACTCTTAATTCTTATAACTTGTTTAGTTCCTTTCATATACTCGCATCAGCGACCATTTACTGAGACATTCTTTTAGTAAAGAAATGAAAAGAACTGTAAATTAATACCTATCAGTTCACTTTCTATATTGAAAATGTGAACTTGGCTATAAAATGTAATACAAACATAAAAAATACAATACCTTATATCAGAGCGAAATATTTAGATTAATAAATATCAGTTCAATCTCTTTACTGAAAATGTCAACTTGTCTATGAAGCGAAATAATTAAATTAATAAATATCTTGTAAATAATCCAACAAGAAGTAATTAAGACACCTTTATAATAACTGTCTTGTCTTCCAACAGCTGCAATGATTCTTAAGACTATTTGTATGATCATTATTGTATGATTGTATTTCTAACGGGATTTCAATTTCGAAACCCATCAGTTATGTCCTACTCTTGTCAGCTTAAAAGAGTGATATCCGATATCATAACAGTATCGATGATATTTCACTTTACACAGCAACATTAATATTACAAAATATTTCCCCTTATTTTCTTTTCGTTTTATTGTTTTTAGAAATTCTAAATTTTCAGCACTGAATAATGTATAAAGTTTATAAACTTTACAATAATACTAGAGCAATGCAGAAAACTTTCGATATGATAAGGCACTCGAGGAGAACAATTGACGCTGAGGTGTAACATAACTATTTTTTTCTCTGATTAAATGAGTTAAAAAGTATCTGGCACTATGAAATTTTGCTAATGACAAGATAACCGTGTTCTTGCAAGTTCAGTCATACATCGTTGCCACACAACGTTTCACGACATGATGCTTATTAAAGAGTTTGGATTGTCGAGTCGCGTGCACATCGGGCGTTGGGCGATTTTTGATTGCAGCAAACTTCCTTTTTTGTTTATTTCTTCTTTTTTATCCTTCCCGCTTCAAAAATCTCATAATATGTTATCTCAAAATTACACACACACACATACTAAAAATTTTGACCAACGCCATTAAATCTTACACACTCAAGGAAACGAATTCATATAAGTCTTCTTCGAAGACTTGTTTTCGAATCATATGTATAATTTGCTTATATGTATCTAACTGTATGTATGCATGTATATACTCATTGTAATCGAAATAAATAATGTTTAAACCAAATATGTTACCTGACTGTGTGTATCGGCAATAGGTTGGTAAATATCACTTGTTGTTTGGTTAGTTGTCCTCATAGGTTCGAATGTGCGTTCAAGGTTCTCCAAACACCTAACCATTTCTTCTAATTTGTAAACTTCAATATCTAGTTGTTCGGATAACGTAAAGTCCATATCCTCGAAATTGTGGTCTGTTTGAACGTTCGATGTAAGGTCAAGATCGTATTTGTCCATAGTCGACATATTTCGGGTGTTTTTAATGCATGCGAAGCAAATTGGTCTGTAAACTAGTTACTCGGATGCTATTGTTCTTGCCTGTGTAATTTATTGGATAAATGATGTCAGAAATGTTACTCTCGTCTGCTAAGTGTAACAAGTTGGACCATTTACCAGAACTATTTACCGCTGGTGCAGCATGAAAGTAGGACAAAGAACGCCAAAATTATTCAAGCTTTTTCGTTAAAACACTTTATTAAACACCAATTATAAAATGAAATTCATTCCAAAAACATTACACAATTCTATTCCAAAAGACCACAGAACAGCATTTTTCAATCTTAGATTTAATCAAAACTCGTTAGAATTTGTTCTGTTACTTTTTATTATCCATAGAAGAAGTAAAAAAGAATTCTCTTCGAAACGTGTCAGATTTACCTATTTTCGAAAGAAAACTCCCTTTTCAATAACTCTTTGAGCTTTAAGCACTTAAAACACTAAATGTGCTCATTAATTAAAACAATCCGCACAAAAATATTCTTAAAAATATTCAAACAATAGAAAACGTTATGGAAATCTCACATGTGAAGTTATTGAAGAAAATACGAATATTGAAAAAATACTAGCAGTAATGTATAATTTAAGTTTTAAGTCGCTAAGGCGTAAATCCCGTAGCCTGTGAAAGACACTAACGATTATTTTTACGTCATTTTTTTGTGGCTAAACGTAATAATCTCACCAGGATTTATCGCCCGCACAACATTGTGACTTAAAAACCAGTTAGAAGATTTTCACATTTCAATTCCGTATTGAAGAATGTTACGATTCGTTACCATTTTGTAAAGCTAAGTATATAATTCCGATCGCAGCACGAACTCTGGTCCGGATGATTGATCATCATCATAATTCACAGAGATTGTCTCTTATGCAGATGCTTTTTGCAAGCGACGGACAGTTATAAATATAAAGTACCTAAATTAAGTCATATATGATTATAAAACGGAATGTAACGGAACTTATTATATATCTTAAACTAGATCTAGTTTTAATGAGTTGTTTCGAAGTAGTAAACTGCAAAATGGAGTAGGAATCTATAATAAATAGTCACCATAGTAAAATAATCATTGTGATTTCGTGCTGAATATTGGATTCTCTTTACGTAAAGCATCGCAAATAAATTTAGATATATTATTATAATAATATAGAGGATAATACATGAGTGTATTTTCATATTGAATTTATTAAACGAGTTGAATAAAATAATAAAATGCGAGGGTCTGCCGAGCATTTTATCAATTTATTCAACGAGTTTAATAAATGCAATGTGGTAAGTCACAAATATTCTTTTTATCAAATGTTAGCTTTTCCTGTCGAAACATCAAAAATTCTACTTTCTTTTACTATATAAACAAGTCAATTTGACCAACGTCTCCTACACTATAAATGACGTCGACGTCAAAGCTTTATTACACTAGTGTATTATCATTTTTATGTAATGGCTTTATTACACTCCCGCGACGTCGAACATGTGATAAAAAACATTATTTGAAATAGCAAGCTGTAGTTTGAAAATATCAATGCGAAAAATTTCGACGTTGACCAAAAATTAAGGTAGTTCTGCATGTTTGATAAACCGGAAGTGATGGCGTAACGTCATTTATCCGGAAAACTTAGAATAAAGCTTGGATTCGACGTACGGAAATGAAAATCATTTTATGAATTAATCGCAACCTGTGAGTTAATTTATTACAATGACACTGTTGCTATATTTCAAAAGTCAAAATATGGTATTAAAACATATGGAACGTTAATTATCCAAAATGATGTCTTAAAACTAGCGTGAAATGCCCGGTTCACTTTAATCATGGTCAAATATTTTAAAAATAAGCACACGGACCTATCTTTTTTATTTGCTGAATTTTCTAGATATATTCTGAAGTTTTGAAAAATCAGAGTTTAATCAAATTCTACATTGTAGAAAAAATTTCGATCCAAACGTGCAGAACTACCTTAGTTACAGTAAAGCGAAGAAATTCAACCATTTCCAACTTTAATATAATGTCCAAAGCGGTTCATATGCGTGCTTGTTACTGACAAAATATTACTGTGAAATAATTCTTAGATCGTCACCTGCAAGTTTTCTGCGAATGAATAAATGCACGACGTAACATAACTAAAAACATTAAAGCTGCAGTTAAAATGTTGATAACGGTAAATTTTTCAGTTCCATGGTTTGTGCAAAACTGTTGAAAACCGTCTTACAGTCATCTCGACTCTTGCTGATTTTGACACCGATGGACGTCATCGTTATTTCAGGTTGAAAAAAATCTGTTCAGCTCAGTAAATGTTTAAAACTGTGGTTTCATCAAAATCTAAGCGTTCAAACACATGGGCAATAATTATTGCAACCGCGAATTAACTTAATTTAACAACAAAAAGCGCATCTGTGGCTTTCAACAAAGAACAGTATAATGTGCTCTACGAGCCGTATTCACCAAAGGTTTGCCTTGAAAACACTTATCATTCAATTTGCCTTATATTGTTTATAATGTATCCATAAATGTATTGTTGCACGTTTGCAACAACTTCTATTGTCGCTCTTCTCTTTGTCAAGAAAGTACAAAAAGGCATATAAACGAAAATGCAATTTACGCTATCAATTTTAAATGTGCTCTCTTAGTTTTCTTTTATATAGTTTTATTGTATTTGTTACCAAGGCAAATGGTAGTTTATAATCTTGGTGTAAACTGTTTTTATTCGAATTCATTGCGTTATGAAAAGACTGGCATGCTCACATGTTTTTGCATTTCATCAATGCACAAAATATCGAAATTGTATGTAAACTTAACCTAGAATTTCGCGCCATGTTCACTTTAATTTTATGGAAATGCAAAAATTTAATTTAATGCAAAAGTTAATCATTTCATATTCAAATGAGTCGGTATCTTTTTAGCTTCGATTTTGAAAGAAAATTCTTTGCCATAAAACAATCTTAATATTTGACCAGTGGTACGAATTGTTCAGAGAAACAGGCATTTGAATATTATGGTTTCATGCTATCATAATCCTTTTTATCGAAATTCAGTCCTTTTTGTATGCATTTTCCGACGTGTGAACAGTTATCATGACTCTTTAGATTTCGCTAGTATCACAAGTCATTGATACAAAATGAGCACAATTTTCATCTATTCATAAAATCCACATATTCCAATATAATAAGAACATCCAAAATTATGTTGACTAAGATCTTAGCTATAACTCACGAACTATTAACTTGATGCCAAGAAAAGTTGAGTACTGCTAATGAAAACTTCCTGAAAATCAAAGAGTCTGGACTCATTCTCCTTATAGCCACTTGTTGCAATAATACTTACTCCGTCCAAAAATAATAGAACATAGAATAATAAAATGGTTTCCAGATTTTCTTCCGTAGTTCATTACATATTTTGGCTTGCTTGTCGATCAGAACTTTTTTCTGTTGTCTATTTGGCGTGACTGCTCTCTATATCCCACAGATATGTTACAAACGTATCACTGTTTGTTTTTCTTTAATTAATACTTGATAATATTCAGTAATATATCATATGTAATTGTCTTAAAATAACGGCTCCGTCATCAAAAGTTTCCTTCTAGAACTAGCCATTCTCTTTATGTTTGACGGACTGTAAACTTCCATAAAACCAAGAGTAATAACAAAACATATCAGTTAGTAGGTCATATAATATTGTCAGTATGAAGCAAGAAAGAGAAGATCTATTTCTCTTGTTATAAGTACTAAAATAGTAGGACATATTGAGAAAGAAATATAGTCTTTATATAAATCTTTACGATGTAATTCGAGGACAAAAGCTCCACAAATCACAGAAAAGCAACAGGTGAACCAAACTGCGTCACAAAATTACAAAAATGATCAGAGACGTAGTAATATTCAATGTCTTCATTTTTTACATGACATATATATGACGTCAAAGCTATATCGTTTCTTTGAAAATTTGAATCAAAAGAAAAATACATACTGTAACAATACCGTAACAAATGAACAATGTTTGATGTATGTAAGATATCAGTTGTATCAACTGAGAAGTAAGAAAAATACCGTCATCTTCATGTTTTGCATAGTGCCATCTGTAAACTGACAGACGTGCAATTCTTATTTTTAACATTTATCTTTGATCTCAGTATGTTTTTCATTTGTCTTTTACGTTAATTATTGTAGGATATGAAGCGGAAAATATTACTGTGTAACAGCAGAATTAACACATTCTTTTTTTCCTTTGAGAAACACGCGGTTAACTGAAATGAAGAAATCTGCCTCTTGCTGTTAAACATATCAATTCAAAATTGAGCACCCTGTAAATGATAGGAAATTGGCAAATAACATTTTGCTACTGAAAAAGACTAGCTACACGTCTATGAAATTCTTGTCTGAAATTAAATTTACACAAGAATGACTTCATTCTTCACTATTCTATCTTTTAAAGGAATAATATAAGTAATTGTGTCCCGTATTGTAGTCGAAAGAAGTCCAAGGTAAAAAGATCCCCTTTTTCCTTTTTATTCCAATTTCACGTAAGAAGGGTGCTGAAATGCTTGGGTAGATCATTTAATTTTGAATTTCTATTACTTTCTTCCAGATAAGAACAAGTTATTTGTTGAGGCGAATGCAAGCAGTGGTAGTGAAAACCATAGAATGAGTCAGGCAAGCACACAGTAGACACAATCTACATTTGGGATAACTTGAAGATTCTAATGATTCATACTAAACTTGTTGATATTTTCCAATAAGCCACAACTTGTTTTCTATTCCATGTAATTTCATGACAATGATTTGAACACGAACCTGCACAAAGAGCAACGCCATGCCTGTCGATATAAATTATATAGCAAATTGCGGAGTTTCGACTTTTGATTAATTTCCAAGAAGCAGACTACATGGTATTTTAAAATAGTCTCCTGAGAAATTTGTGATACATAGAAATAATGAGACCTCGCTGATTAATGTATATCGAAATAGATGTTCAAACATTCATTGGGTTATCGAACTATGTGCATGCGCCAGCTTGACTTTCAATTATCTATAATGTAAGAGAAGGAAAAAATCATGATCACAAAAATAGAAGAGGGCGGCTTTTCTTTCTATCTGGATGGCAGTCTACTTATTTTTTCGGAAAATACCACTTGTCACTAACGGGAAATACCTCCTTATGTATAAACAACCACTTCGAGCAAACAAATTATTTTCACAAACTGCTCGATGGAGTACCATTTATTGCTCTTACAACATCATTTCCAATTAAAGCACGGCTTCATCTGTTCTTTGCTGATGTGCACCACCTAACAAAATAATGAAAAGTACGATGCCCTAGGCCGTGCTCTTTATCTCAACGCAAAGTGCTATTTTTTTCAGTAATTTTTCAGTATCATTATCACCGAATTTCTATGATTCTAAGTCAAATACCTTTTATATACATGCGGCACAAACTTGCATACCCTTAAGGCATATTTCTGACTTAATAAATGACCGTAACTTTGGTCTGACAGACAGAAGTCCCTAACAAAACCCCAGGTGCACAACTTCACATGCAGAATAATATTCCTATTATGTATCATGAGCCTAGGTAAAAACGTTTTAAGATTAGTACGACAAAAACTTGTTTGCCCTTTTTGTAAGTGACTAAGTCAAAAGCTTTCGTGCTAAATGAAATTTCTAGCAAAATCTTTATGTACTGAATAATATTCCTGTAATGTTTCAAAATCTTAGGACAGATACGTTTTGAGATACATGCGAAACAAACTTTTAGACCTTTTGTATGCATATTGTTGACAAAATAAAAGGCCATAACTCTGGTTTGACTGTGTGAGATCCCAAATAAAACACCAGGTGTACAACTTTACATGCTGAATAATAATCCTGTGAGATGTGATGACTCTGGGTCAAATACTTATATATATATATACTTTTTGCGTTATGCACAACACGAAGTTCGGACGGATGGCCAGACAGACGGACGGACAAGGGCAACTCTAAATGCCTCCCCACTCCCCGCCTACCCATCCCTCCCTCTCCCCCATCCCCCTCAGAAAGAAAATGGGGAGCACAAAAATGAAAATACAGGAACAAAATATTTTAATCTTGTCTTGCCACTTTTATCTGAAATTTCGCACGTCAATTCAAAACGGTTCGCATAGACAAATGCTATTTCGATTTGGACTGTAGCCTATGGAAATCTGTCCTGTACATTTTTGAAGAGTAAGTATAATAAAGACAGTATCAATGAAAAAGAAGTAAGAAATACTATATAAATCAGACGAGAGAAATCCTAATAATGCAATATCTGAATGAAATCACTACCTAGATTTCACCGGTCCTCTCCCTCTAGCACCCGGCCCCATCAAGAAAACGTTATCATTTTTGTATTTTTAATAACAACGTTTGCTAGTAAAATTAGCATTCCTTTGTATAATACAGGTCTGTCATGAAGATGTCTGAATTTCGTTTTTTTTATAAGCAAATTTTCATCAGTAAACTGACATGATATTTGATTTTCAGTATTTCTGACATTTGACTTTTTAAATAAGTTAATTATAGTAGATGACGAATTGGAAAATGTAACTATGTAACAATAAAATTAACAGCTTCTTCTTTGGTTAAACTCAAACTACAAATCCTGCATCCGAATTTCAAACAATGAGTATATCGCGAATGAAAAGTATTTGACAATGACGCAATGCAGTACTATGTTGCTGCCGCCTGTGTAACATGAAATACTGACCCCGTTGAAAACAGACCCCATGGGTCCTTTTTCAACGTTGAGAATTGACACCGCCAACATTTAAACATTAAATTTTGTTTAACTGGGTCAATTTTCAACGGGGTCAATATAAAAGCTCATTCGAAATGCTCTTTAAGAAATGATCATTTACGTATTTATTATAGATGCTAAAATATAGTTTCGGTGTCGCAGTTTTGACGATGTTATGCAATATTTAGAAACAATAAAAAAGAATGGTCTATTTCTCAGGAGAAGGTAGTAACTTGGATGAAAGTTTAAACTAGACTGTCAGCATAAATATTTTCATTTCCACCACATTGAACGATTATAATGTACGATCAGATAATATTTTGTCATTACTTCGCAAAAGTAAAATGGACTAATCTATATCGCTAAAAGTAACTGCCTACACTTCACTGATCTATTTTTAGCGCGTGGTATTTTATCGGTCAGCGAACGTTATTGCCTTTCTGGGAGAGTCTCTTTATTTCATGTTGAATTGATACATATGTTTTATGGAAGATACTGTTCATTTTCTTGATTTATTAAGTATTTCAAATAAATATTCATTTTTTATTCATATACCTATATAAATTCTGTAAAAAATCGGCTTGTATTTAACAATTAAATATGAACAGACAGACAAAAATTCCGTATTGTACCTTTTAAATTCCGTATTGTACCTTCCGTATTGTATGCTGCCAGACTATTTTCATAAATATGCATGACCCGACACATTTCTATAAATAGCGCACATAAAAACTTAACCGTAGGCTAAGTTCCATTTAATATCGATAAACATTGAAGATTTCGTTCAAGAACAAAACAAGAATCAAAATGGTAAAGGTATATAATAAAAGGGTCATTATAACAGTAGCTAGATCGGGGACTTTGTATTCGGCTTTGTATTCGGCTCGAGTGGATTTTGCAATCGTGAGATCCGATCTGGCAAAATCCACTCGAGCCGAATACTGCATCCCAGATCAATCTACTGTTATAATAACCCTATTATATATAACTGTATATATTTTTTAGTTGTTAAAGGTTAAACTTCACCTTCAATACTCTTTCATAGCAACATTTTTCTTAGCCACAGTAAACTTAAAAACAAGTTTTGAAATTTTCACAATTTTTTAAAACTGCATAATATTACATAATATTACATTTCTTTGTTTTCCTGTATTGATTGCGTTGATTTAATATATATTTTGTGAACTTCTTACTGTTGTTATGAAAAGATGAAACTTAATTTGTTTCTCCTTTAATTACATGGCGCCTTTTGATGTTTGCATCAATGCTTTTCTTGTCTGCTTTATTCCCTGCAAGAACATTATGAACCAGAGCATTGTGACTGATTTTGTGTTAAAAACCCCAAAACTTTATATGACTATAATTTTAAATCATGAAACAAAAGTATCCAATTTCTGTACTTCAGTTCTGACCCAAAGTTCAAATAAGCTAAAACAGTGTTCACTGGAAAGCTATATCACTCTTTAGGATTAAAAATCTGCAATCCCACATTGACAAGGGCATAAACTCATGCATGTCTTTAAAGAGATGAAGTATTTCAACTTAGATGCGAAAATTGCTGTATTTTTCAAGCTTTATATTAACATTTGAGCCGTGCCATGGGAAAACCAACATAGTGCGTTTGCGACCAGCATGGATCCAGACCAGCCTGCGTATCCGCGTTCGCTTTCAAAGCCTATTGCAATTAGAGAACCTGTTAGCGAACAGCATGGATCCTGACCAGACTGCGCGGATGTGCAGTCTGGTCAGGATCCATGCTGGTCGCAAACCCACTATGTTGGTTTTCTCATGGCACGGCTCATTTATATTCAAGAGAACCTCGTTTTATTCTTCTATTTATAATATTTACTATTATACAGTTGGAAGGTAAGATAATAAATTCTGTGCTGTCTTTTTAAATGGATCACTAATTAGAATTAAGAATTGCTGATCAGATATTACTTGAAGCGTATGCAATTTAAAGTACTAGAAAACTATTTTTATATATTCTTTCGTTAAGTGGCAATATTCTTTGGTTCAATGACCCTTTTATATTTATTTGTTCATACATTCCATCCTGAAATTGTATACTGAAATAAAACTGCTATTTGTTGCCTCTAAACCAAATAAACAAGCAAACAGGGGCGGCTGTGTTGTCATGTAGTTCTCTCTATATTAACCATTCAATGTTTGTGCCACTTTTCTGCTAGTGGCTGGATTTTCGAAATAACCCGTCTGCTATATTTTTCTTTTAAAGCTTTCGTTGTTGCGGGCCTGCTCTGCGATGCATAGCTCTATGGCTGTGTTTAGGGTGATATGTACTTCCAGGAAATCTACCCTTACCTTTTATTTTTCTGTTAGTTTCTGTAACGCTAGTAACAAATGAAGTACACAAGACTGAGAAATTATAGGCACTTCGCTATTTATTAATGGCGCCTAAAAAGAATATTCCAGTGAGCATAAATGCCACCTATGAATGCGAAAAGTAAACCGTAAATATTAATGCAAAAGAATATATTACACATTTTCACGTTTTCCGTGAAAAAAAAAACAACAACAACAGTTTTGGCAATTAAATAAAAAATTATAACAGTTTCTATTGATAAAAATGGAGAGAAAAAAATGCATTCCGAAGATTATAAAACAGTAGTCCCTTATCACCCCTATATCAATTTTCTTATCTAAACATACAATTGCACTTGAAAAAAAATGTTGCAAGTTATCATTATCTACTCTTAACACAGAAACAATACCCGGTTAAACAAAATTTGTGTTTCATCGCACTCATCTGTCCTTCAAGTACCTCCACTATATAGTTTCTCTGGTGTAGAGTTAGTAATTACATTTTGCAATTTTTCACAAGAGGAGTATTATTGTTTTCATTAGGGGTGTTTCAGAGAATAAAATACATACATGTACTTACAAACAAGCATTTTTCCTTATGATATATATTTTCTCTGCTCCCTACATGATTTATGTCCACAGAAAATATATGATACCATTCTGAAGCATTGTTATAAGATATAGATATTACATATAGGTATTGCCTGTTGGCAATATGTGACAGTATTGTAGGCACTTCGTAATAAATATAATATTCTATGTTATTTAATAGTTTCTTGCGTCTCTTCTGTGTTTGTTTGAATTCATAGCTAACAAACGTATCATCGTTTGTTCTACTGGCGAATCAAATTTTCCATTTGCCTTCAACCTCCTCTCCTTCATCAGAAAATCGACAGAAAGTAGAGATCTATGTAACTTTTAGTGTGACCCTGATCTAAAACAACATAATGGACAAATCTTCAGGATGAATCTTATCTATGTTCCAGCGGCCACAAAATATCAACATTTTATGGCAAAATGTTGTTGCGCAAGTAGTAAAAGCCACTTATACCCACAAATACTTGAAGCTACACGTGTCTTTGATGTAAAAACATTTATGTGTATCCAAGTTTTGTTTTCTGGATGAAATAGTGACAACATGGGGCAGCTTTTAACACAAGTGGATATGTATGTTCAATACTTGTGTTTAGACAAGCAAGCAATAAAAGCACATAGCTTATATACAATTATATTTTCTGCTGTTACATCTTTTAAGACATTGCACATTTCTATGACAATCGTCTTTAGAAAACCTAGCATAAGTGTATTAAAGGTTTTAATCACAACGTAAATTATATATTGTGTATACGAAAGTTTAGGATATTGAATGCAATCCAACAAAATTTTGTTTGAGCATTGAACTCCTGTGATCAATCAACGGTCTTCGTGCTCGGGAAATGTGTTGAGATAAAAAAATAAATCGAATATCCAGAGAGTACTCGAAATAATTCTATCTTAAAGCAAGGGAGCCATGATGATCCTAGATCGATCGCTTTATTTTCAAACCATAGGGTAAAAGATAACCTATTGAATCCAGCTCCACCCCCAAGCGGTCATGTTTTTTTTATAAATCTAAGTGAAAAACCCTAGAAAAGGGTCACAAGAAGAATTCCAAATGGAATTGCTTTAACAAGACAATAACAGTATCTGTGATTTTATAAAAAAAATCTGTTTAAAAAGTTTAGACAGAGTAATCTGGTAAAATGTTGCTCAGATGTGTCTTGCATTAGTGGGGTTATATTCTATTTTCGTTTATAAATGACACATTGGAGGTCTTCTTTTCTAAAAATGTTTCTTCGATATCATAACAATTACGCACAAATGTTCCAAAGGTGGGCCTATAGCAAACTTTTTATGTTCTGTTTTTATTTTGCTTATTACCGCTTGGTACACTAAAAAATTATATGCCAAGACAAAATGTTTTAATGAAATTAATGCTATTCCCTTTTACACTGCGTGCGGGTACTCTCTCTCTCTCTCAAAAATTATATACATAAAACTGTAAATCCCTTACACAAATTGCGTACGTCATCTTATTAATTTTATTGGCATCTATTTTGTTAGTCATAAAATTCATGGTTTTCTAAGCAATTTATTTAAAATCATACTTGCACCTTCTATTGGTAAGTGCATGTTTTAATCGTTTTACTCTTTACGGAAAATATGTCTTGAAAGTGCAGATTCTTTTCTACAACATAACCCTTGATTGTGATTTCTTTATTTAACTCATTTTTTCATCTTTAAATCCTCTGCTACAAATAACATGTTGTATACTTCTAATAGAGCTATCATAGTTAAAATATTAATCTTAGCTTCGCGAATTTTTAATGTTTAGATTGACGGGCTTTTTTTCTTGTTGAAAAGAACATCACTAAAGATTATGAACAAAGTGTTGTTTTGGTATATCTTTCTGCAAAAAGTATTATCTACCCGACATGCCCTTTGTATTCTGGAACAGCGCCCCGGACAGTCCAACGCCTTATTAACCCCACCATACTTATAGAATTGTTACACTTCTTCTTTTGAAGCATTAACAATAATGTTCGAGAGCTAAAATTGCACAAACAAGTTTATCACATTTTTCAGCCAGATTTGTTCACGGAGGCCACTATTTGTAAACCGAAAGGAAAGATAACCTTGGTAAACATTGTATTTGATTTTGTGCCTCTTTTTTTTTTTTTAGAAAACTCCACGTACAATCTGTTGTCGAAGAAATCATTATTTGGTTACCGGACATACAGACTCTGCGTGTAGCTCGAAATCCGGTCACCGAACCTGAGCCACTATATAAAGTGTTAGTTAAGCAGTTACTAGATGTACCACTTTCGAATGCTTTTTCGAAATCATAATTATAATTTCAGATTAGGCATTTCTTAGACGTAAACATAGGTACTATCTGCTCTTGACACATCATTTTAACATGGTAGGGTATTTATGGTGTTGTTTAACTGTCAGAAAGTGTAGACCCTCTGTTTATCCCAATTCCAGAATACAAAGTGCATGGTAATACGGTGACACTTGTTTTGCAGAATTGCATGGTGTATCATGTATATTATAAAACAACACCGTTTATATATGCTTTTATGGTGTTCATTTTTATGTAAAGAGACAAAACAAAAGTTAATATTTGTCTTCACTAAACATCATTATAATTGTTGCGATCTCAACAAAACCTGTTATAATGCATATATAATAAACAACTGTATGTCACTATTGTTGAATATTTTAACGCTGCCAAACTGTATTGTATCGTACCGTTTTGCATATTTCAATGCTGCCAAACTGTGTATTGTATCGTGCCGTTTTGCATGTTTCAACGCTGCCAAACTGTGTATTGTATCGTGCTGTTTTGCATGTTTCAACGCTGCCAAATTGTGTATTGTATCGTGCTGTTTTGCATGTTTCAATGCTGTCAAATTGTGTATTGTATCGTGCCGTTTTGCATATTTCAATGCTGCCAAATTGTGTATTGTATCGTGCTGTTTTGTATGTTTCAACGCTGCCAAACTGTGTATTGTATCGTGCCGTTTTGCATGTTTCAATGCTGTCAAACTGTGTATTGTATCGTGCTGTTTTGCATGTTTCAACGCTGCCAAACTGTGTATTGTATCGTGCCGTTTTGCATGTTTCAATGCTGCCAAACTGTGTATTGTATCGTGCCGTTTTGCATGTTTCAACGCTGCCAAACTGTGTATTGTATCGTGCCGTTTTGCATGTTTCAACGCTGCCAAATTGTGTATTGTATCGTGCCGTTTTGCATGTTTCAATGCTGTCAAACTGTGTATTGTATCGTGCCGTTTTGTATGTTTCAATGCTGTCAAACTGTGTATTGTATCGTGCCGTTTTGCATGTTTCAATGCTGTCAAACTGTGTATTGTATCGTGCCGTTTTGTATGTTTCAATGCTGTCAAATTGTGTATTGTATCGTGCCGTTTTGCATGTTTCAATGCTGTCAAACTGTGTATTGTATCGTGCCGCTTTGTATGTTTCAATGCTGTCAAACTGTGTATTGTATCGTGCCGTTTTGCATGTTTCAATGCTGTCAAACTGTGTATTGTATCGTGCTGTTTTGCATGTTTCAACGCTGTCAAACTGTGTATTGTATCGTGCTGTTTTGCATGTTTCAACGCTGCCAAACTGTGTATTGTATCGTGCTGTTTTGCATATTTCAATGCTGCCAAACTGTGAATTGTATCGTGCCGTTTTGCATGTTTAAATGCTGTCAAACTGTGTATTGTATCGTGCCGTTTTGCATGTTTAAATGCTGTCAAACTGTGTATTGTATCGTGCCGTTTTGCATGTTTCAACGCTGTCAAACTGTGTATTGTATCGTGCTGTTTTGCATGTTTCAACGCTGCCAAACTGTGTATTGTATCGTGCTGTTTTGCATGTTTCAATGCTGCCAAACTGTGAATTGTATCGTGCCGTTTTGCATGTTTCAATGCTGCCAAACTGTGTATTGTATCGTGCCGTTTTGCATGTTTAAATGCTGCCAAACTGTGTATTGTATCGTGCCGTTTTGCATGTTTCAACGCTGCCAAATTGTGTATTGTATCGTGCCGTTTTGCATATTTCAACGCTGCCAAACTGTGTATTGTATCGTGCCGTTTTGCATATTTCAACGCTGCCAAACTGTGTATTGTATCGTGCCGTTTTGCATATTTCAACGCTGCCAAACTGTGTATTGTATCGTGCCGTTTTGCATGTTTCAATGCTGCCAAACTGTGTATTGTATCGTGCCGTTTTGCATGTTTCAATGCTGCCAAACTGTGTATTGTATCGTGCTGTTTTGCATGTTACAACGCTGTCAAACTGTGTATTGTATAGTGCTGTTTTGCATGTTTCAATGCTGCCAAACTGTGTATTGTATAGTGCTGTTTTGCATGTTTCAACGCTGCCAAACTGTGTATTGTATCGTGCTGTTTTGCATGTTTCAACGCTGCCAAACTGTGTATTGTATCGTGCCGTTTTGCATGTTTCAATGCTGCCAAACTGTGTATTGTATCGTGCCGTTTTGCATGTTTCAACGCTGCCAAACTGTGTATTGTATCGTGCCGTTTTGCATGTTTCAACGCTGCCAAACTGTGTATTGTATCGTGCCGCTTTGCATGTTTCAACGCTGCCAAACTGTGTATTGTATCGTGCCGTTTTGCATGTTTCAACGCTGCCAAACTGTGTATTGTATCGTGCTGTTTTGCATGTTTCAACGCTGCCAAACTGTGTATTGTATCGTGCTGTTTTGCATGTTTCAACGCTGTCAAACTGTGTATTGTATCGTGCCGCTTTGCATGTTTCAATGCTGCCAAACTGTGTATTGTATCGTGCCGTTTTGCATGTTTCAACGCTGTCAAACTGTGTATTGTATCGTGCCGTTTTGCATGTTTCAACGCTGTCAAACTGTGTATTGTATCGTGCCGTTTTGCATGTTTCAACGCTGTCAAACTGTGTATTGTATCGTGCCGTTTTGCATGTTTCAACGCTGTCAAACTGTGTATTGTATCGTGCCGTTTTGCATATTTCAACGCTGTCAAACTGTGTATTGTATCGTGCCGCTTTGCATATTTCAACGCTGCCAAATTGTGTATTGTATCGTGCCGTTTTGCATATTTCAACGCTGCCAAATTGTGTATTGTATCGTGCCGTTTTGCATATTTCAACGCTGCCAAATTGTGTATTGTATCGTGCCGTTTTGCATATTTCAACGCTGTCAAACTGTGTATTGTATCGTGCCGCTTTGCATGTTTCAATGCTGCCAAACTGTGTATTGTATCGTGCCGCTTTGCATGTTTCAATGCTGCCAAACTGTGTATTGTATCGTGCCGCTTTGCATGTTTCAACGCTGTCAAACTGTGTATTGTATCGTGCCGTTTTGCATGTTTCAACGCTGCCAAACTGTGTATTGTATCGTGCCGTTTTGCATGTTTCAACGCTGCCAAACTGTGTATTGTATCGTGCCGTTTTGCATATTTCAATGCTGCCAAATTGTGTATTGTATCGTGCCGTTTTGCATATTTCAACGCTGCCAAATTGTGTATTGTATCGTGCCGCTTTGCATGTTTCAACGCTGCCAAACTGTGTATTGTATCGTGCCGTTTTGCATATTTCAATGCTGCCAAACTGTGTATTGTATCGTGCAGTTTTGCATGTTTCAACGCTGCCAAACTGTGTATTGTATCGTGCTGTTTTGCATGTTTCAACGCTGCCAAACTGTGTATTGTATCGTGCCGTTTTGCATATTTCAATGCTGCCAAATTGTGTATTGTATCGTGCCGTTTTGCATGTTTCAACGCTGCCAAATTGTGTATTGTATCGTGCTGTTTTGCATGTTTCAACGCTGTCAAACTGTGTATTGTATCGTGCCGCTTTGTATGTTTCAACGCTGCCAAATTGTGTATTGTATCGTGCCGTTTTGCATATTTCAATGCTGCCAAACTGTGTATTGTATCGTGCCGTTTTGCATGTTTCAACGCTGCCAAACTGTGTATTGTATCGTGCCGCTTTGTATGTTTCAACGCTGCCAAACTGTATTGTATCGTGCTGTTTTGCATGTTTCAACGCTGCCAAACTGTGTATTGTATCGTGCTGTTTTGCATGTTTCAACGCTGCCAAACTGTGTATTGTATCGTGCTGTTTTGCATATTTCAACGATGCCAAACTGTGTATTGTATCGTGCCGCTTTGTATGTTTCAACGCTGCCAAACTGTGTATTGTATCGTGCCGCTTTGTATGTTTCAACGCTGCCAAACTGTGTATTGTATCGTGCTGTTTTGCATGTTTCAACGATGCCAAACTGTGTATTGTATCGTGCCGTTTTGCATGTTTCAACGCTGCCAAACTGTGTATTGCATCGTGCCGTTTTGCATGTTTCAACGCTGTCAAACTGTGTATTGTATCGTGCCGTTTTGCATGTTTCAACGCTGTCAAACTGTGTTTTGTATCGTGCCGTTTTGCATATTTCAACGCTGTCAAACTGCTGCCAAATTGTGTATTGTATCGTGCCGTTTTGCATATTTCAATGCTGCCAAACTGTGTATTGTATCGTGCCGTTTTGCATGTTTCAACGCTGCCAAATTGTGTATTGTATCGTGCCGTTTTGCATATTTCAATGCTGCCAAACTGTGTATTGTATCGTACCGTTTTGCATATTTCAATGCTGCCAAACTGTGTATTGTATCGTGCCGTTTTGCATGTTTCAATGCTGCCAAACTGTGTATTGTATCGTGCCGTTTTGCATGTTTCAACGCTGTCAAACTGTGTATTGTATCGTGCCGCTTTGCATGTTTCAACGCTGTCAAACTGTGTATTGTATCGTGCCGTTTTGCATATTTCAATGCTGCCAAACTGTGTATTGTATCGTGCCGTTTTGCATATTTCAATGCTGCCAAATTGTGTATTGTATCGTGCCGCTTTGCATGTTTCAACGCTGTCAAACTGTGTATTGTATCGTGCCGTTTTGCATGTTTCAACGCTGCCAAACTGTGTATTGTATCGTGCCGTTTTGCATATTTCAACGCTGCCAAACTGTGTATTGTATCGTGCCGTTTTGCATATTTCAATGCTGCCAAACTGTGTATTGTATCGTGCCGTTTTGCATGTTTCAACGCTGCCAAACTGTGTATTGTATCGTGCCGTTTTGCATGTTTCAACGCTGCCAAACTGTGTATTGTATCGTGCCGTTTTGCATGTTTCAACGCTGCCAAACTGTGTATTGTATCGTGCCGTTTTGCATGTTTCAACGCTGTCAAACTGTGTATTGTATCGTGCCGTTTTGCATATTTCAACGCTGCCAAACTGTGTATTGTATCGTGCCGTTTTGCATGTTTCAACGCTGCCAAACTGTGTATTGTATCGTGCCGTTTTGCATGTTTCAACGCTGCCACACTGTGTATTGTATCGTGCCGTTTTGCATGTTTCAACGCTGCCAAACTGTGTATTGTATCGTGCCGTTTTGCATATTTCAATGCTGCCAAATTGTGTATTGTATCGTGCCGCTTTGCATGTTTCAACGCTGTCAAACTGTGTATTGTATCGTGCCGTTTTGCATGTTTCAACGCTGCCAAACTGCGTATTGTATCGTGCCGTTTTGCATGTTTCAACGCTGTCAAACTGCGTATTGTATCGTGCCGTTTTGCATATTTCAATGCTGCCAAACTGTGTATTGTATCGTGCCGTTTTGCATATTTCAATGCTGCCAAATTGTGTATTGTATCGTGCCGTTTTGCATGTTTCAACGCTGCCAAACTGCGTATTGTATCGTGCCGTTTTGAATGTTTCAACGCTGCCAAAATGTGTATTGTATCGTGCCGCTTTGCATGTTTCAACGCTGCCAAACTGTGTATTGTATCGTGCCGTTTTGCATGTTTCAACGCTGCCAAACTGTGTATTGTATCGTGCCGCTTTGTATGTTTCAACGCTGCCAAACTGTGTATTGTATCGTGCCGTTTTGCATATTTCAATGCTGCCAAACTGTGTATTGTATCGTGCCGTTTTGCATGTTTCAACGCTGCCAAACTGTGTATTGTATCGTGCCGTTTTGCATGTTTCAAAGCTGCCAAACTGTGTATTGTATCGTGCCGTTTTGCATATTTCAACGCTGTCAAACTGTGTATTGTATCGTGCCGTTTTGCATGTTTCAACGCTGTCAAACTGTGCATTGTATCGTGCCGTTTTGCATGTTTCAACGCTGCCAAACTGTGTATTGTATCGTGCCGTTTTGCATGTTTCAACGCTGTCAAACTGTGTATTGTATCGTGCCGTTTTGCATGTTTCAACGCTGTCAAACTGTGCATTGTATCGTGCCGTTTTGCATGTTTCAACGCTGCCAAACTGTGTATTGTATCGTGCTGTTTTGCATGTTTCAACGCTGTCAAACTGTGTATTGTATCGTGCCGTTTTGCATGTTTCAATGCTGCCAAACTGTGTATTGTATCGTGCCGCTTTGTATGTTTCAACGCTGCCAAACTGTGTATTGTATCGTGCTGTTTTGCATGTTTCAACGCTGTCAAACTGTGTATTGTATCGTGCCGTTTTGCATGTTTCAACGCTGCCAAACTGTGTATTGTATCGTGCCGCTTTGTATGTTTCAACGCTGCCAAACTGTGTATTGTATCGTGCCGCTTTGCATGTTTCAACGCTGCCAAATTGTGTATTGTATCGTGCCGTTTTGCATGTTTCAACGCTGCCAAACTGTGTATTGTATCGTGCTGTTTTGCATGTTTCAACGCTGTCAAACTGTGTATTGTATCGTGCCGTTTTGCATGTTTCAACGCTGCCAAACTGTGTATTGTATCGTGCCGCTTTGTATGTTTCAACGCTGCCAAACTGTGTATTGTATCGTGCTGTTTTGCATGTTTCAACGCTGCCAAACTGTGTATTGTATCGTGCCGTTTTGCATATTTCAACGCTGCCAAACTGTATTGTATCGTGCCGTTTTGCATGTTTCAATGCTGCCAAACTGTGTATTGTATCGTGCCGCTTTGCATATTTCAACGCTGTCAAACTGTGTATTGTATCGTGCCGCTTTGCATGTTTCAACGCTGTCAAACTGTGTATTGTATCGTGCCGTTTTGCATATTTCAATGCTGCCAAACTGTGTATTGTATCGTGCCGCTTTGCATATTTCAACGCTGCCAAACTGTGTATTGTATCGTGCTGTTTTGTATATTTCAACGCTGCCAATTTGTGTATTGTATCGTGCTGTTTTGCATATTTCAACGCTGCCAAACTGTGTATTGTATCGTGCTGTTTTGCATGTTTCAACGCTGTCAAACTGTGTATTGGATCGTGCCGTTTTGCATGTTTCAACGCTGCCAAACTGTATTGTATCGTGCCGTTTTGCACATATTCTATTCAGAAAGGACTGCAAATACTTTTGTATTGTTACGATTCGATAGTCATTTTCACCCGTAGACGAACGCAACTCTTAATACCCTTCATCGTCATTGTTTCCTTAATGACATCGAAGATAATTGATTTTCAAACTGGCGCGTGCATAGATTCGATAGCCTAATGAATATTTGCACACTTGTTTCGATATACATTAATCAGACGGATTTTATTTTTTATGTAGCGCACATGTCTCAAGAGGCAATTTCAAATGACCAAACTGTCTGTTTTTATACACATAATATTTTTCTTCTTTACATTAATCAGACGTCCGGATATAATTCATATCTATTTGCAAGTTCATGTTACCAACAAACCAAACATTTGTTGTTAAATAGTTCACGTGCGGAATGAACTTGTGGTTAAAACTTATTGGTAAAACTTTTCTTGTTGCATGTTGTTGTTTTTTTCGAATAATTCTCAGCACTGGGATAGTAAATAACCTAACTTTGATCCAAAATCGAAAATATGGATAAAAATCATTTTCAGAGGACGGAGACAAACCGGGGAAATTGTTATAATGTCCTTTGTAAACATGGTAATGAACTTCCAGCACAACATGAATTGCTGATACTGTTTCGTACGTTTTAGTATTACAAATACATATGATATTTTCATTTGGTTTAGTTTGACAGAATTGAAAAGAAGAAATATGAACTAAGATTTACATCAAATTAAAGCAACTAAAATTTACCAGACAGTTACATCTCAAAAATGTTGTATGTTTGGCTGGCGCAGATATTTGTGCAGCTGTACAAAATATACAATAATTACAGATATTACAATGAACAGTAATGCCAAGAATCTTTATCAAAATACAAATTAATCAGTTATTATTTTTGTTCAAAGACTATTAATTTGCATTGGTAACCCTTTAAACCCACAGAATAGAGTATACCAGTCTTTGAAGTTCTTTGGCGCCTTTTTCAATTTTCAGAGACGACAGCTGATGCATTATTTTTGCATTACAGATGATTGATAGTCAAACTGGCGCATGCATACAGTTCTATATCGTAATTAATATTTGCACAAATCTTTTGATATTCATTAATCAGACATTTTTGTTATTGCCATGCATTTCCGATCCCTGTACCCATTCCTCGGGATAGTGTTCTAGATGACCAGACGGAATTATTATTTCATTTTCATCATGCAGTTTTTTTTCAAACAATTAGTCGAACGCCCAAATTACATGGCTACATGATTTATATCTATAGACATGGAGTCATTTTTTTCTTCGTGCCAGAGCATTATCGTAGACTTCGGAGATTTGTATCTCGTGTAAAGCTTATTGGTAAAAATAGCAAGGTTCGTAGGCACGTCTTGACAATTAAATTTTTTATGTAACTATAAATGTAAGACTCAGTGGCATTGCAACTTAACATATTTATTACTCTCCTTTCCTGTGAAATTCTTTTATATTTGCCATTGCTCACATACAGAATAAAAACGTAACAGGCACCGAGCACACCACATGCAATCAGCAATCACACACCGCGAACAGAAGCCACCCGATTCACCATGAAATGGAAAGAATGAATAGTACAAACAATGTCTTATATACCAGTATGTTTTAAATTTTACAAAACAGATAATGGGGGAAATTTCACAAACATACAAAACTATAGACCTACCATATAACAATGTGTGTACAATTTGAAAGTTGCGAATAGAAACACCGACTTTGAATGATCAGTAACTCCAGAAAAGTGATTAAGCCAACCTCATACTTTACGCTTTAATCTCTAATACTATCGACCAAATACACTGTTGTATAAAATAAAATATGAAGATAGAGTCAGTACACCAATGTACTCAAGAGAATATTTCTTTTTAATCTGCCCACATCGCAAATGACCTTCCGACTGGGTTCCTATTATAGCTATATCAGTGAAATACTGAAATAAGTTTCAAATTACCTTTTAAAATTTAGATCATTCGACTTTTATATGGTCAGAAGAGACAGGTCATTTCATTAATACGCCATGTACCCGGATAATCTTAACTCTGTTCAGCGACCCTAACTCAATGCCAACATGGCGGATGTAAAGCCGATACAACTTTGTTTTCTGTGTAATTAAGATGTATATAGGAATGCTTCTGTTGTTATATCTATCTTCATTGATCAAGTGTATATTTATTTCAAAATGTATCATGTTAAATGTATCAACCTTTGTGTATTCAGGTGGAAAAACGACGAACAAGGCAACTTTTTCAATTAAAACTTTTACAAAAAATCTTTAAAAATACTTCTATGCTTTTGATGCCTCGACTATTTTGTTGTTTGAAAGCAAAAATATACTGCTTTATAGGGCCCTTTACACTATGTTGTTAACCCACTACATGTTGACACAATACATGTTCAAATGTACTAACAGCGAGAAAAGGGATAAAAACCTAACTTTGATTTGATAAAAACCGAACTCAGTTTACATGAGGAATGAATAAAAACCTAACTTACGCGAAATTGTGTGACGGATAAACACCTAACTGAATAGTATTCTATAGAAATGAATTAGTTGACATGAACATGGTCTGATTATTGTAAACATTACTTTATATGCGGTATTGTCTTCAAACTTTGTCATTAATTTTAAGATGTTATATGTTATATATATATTATAACCCTAAAAAATAACTCAGTATAAAAGTCAAAATTATTATATTTACATAAGAAATTATTAAATACCACCGATGTTCGAAGTTCTGTAGTCCCCAACCCTTCCTCTCCCCCCACACGCGCGCACACACACACGCACACACACACAGTTTCAGAAGAACTGTGTTTGTTTCAAATCTTGTATATCGTATAGTGTAAGAGATTTTTATAGAGGTGCTAATGGAATATTTTTGATATTGTTCAAATGGGATTAGATTTATGATTAATTATTAAATATGATATTTTTCAGGCGGTAAATAGGGAAGAAAAGTGTGTGTGTGGTGTGGTGGGGTGGGGGAGTGATGCATGGACCGACGGGACAGGGGTGTGGGTATCCTTACATTTTTCACTTGTCCACGGACACTTTAAATCCACTTGTCCATAGTCAAATTTCACTTGCTCTGATTTGGAATATTAAACCTTCATGAAAGCGCAAATAGACTGGAGATTGAGTTCTTTATTTAGGACAATGAAAAGAAAAGCATATCACAGTAACTGTGGTCAAATATAAGCTGTTGAAATATTTGCCTTTTAACGTTTATAAAAGTCTGAAATCGCGTAAGCAGTGTTCGGGACCTTTTGAGGTCATGCCCGAAACACTGCCCACGCAATGGTGCAAAGCCAGATGAATTCAGAGAAAGACTCTTAAAACGTTCTGACTTTGTTTAGTCATACTTGCGATCTCTGTGTGCTTTTGAATTTAATTTGGCTGACTACTGGGTCAAATATTTCCTTTGACAGTGACTTATTGTCTCACCAGTTGGAATTCTACTTACAAACTTGTCATTATACTTTTTATAAGTTGTTTACGTTTCTGATGTCTTTAAATGTCTTTTTAGTTCTCTGTGTGTAACCCTTGTTTTCCTTTTTTAGTTTTAGTTACAGAATGCTATATGCTGATGATGCAAATATTTTTCTTCAGCTACTTTTAGTTCTTATGTTCCCTTTAGCATGTATATGGTTTCTTCTTTTATGTTTTTTTTAAATGCATGTTGTAAAATGTGACTCTTCTTATTTTTGTGTAGTGTCAGCTTATTTTTTTATGTTGCTTTAAATGTGCTAAATCTGTATGTGGTCAATTACTTTTTCGTTTTATTTGCTAGTACATATGTGCTATTTAGTTTTAATGCGCTGTAACATGTATGTGATAATTTGTGATTTGTTTCTTATCTACTTAGAGTCAGATGCTTTATTTGCTCTTTACATATTTGCATTTTATTACAGCTGTTTTACTTATGTTGGGCTTATTTACATGTGTTTGTCGGAAAATAGCTTTAAGCTAGTGTTATATGTTTATACTTTTCCGACGTTAAATAAATCTTCTTGTATCTAAATCTTCTCTGATATTTTATCATAGTCACCGAGTTACAGTGTGCGCGAGACCTTGTCAAAGAACCCATTATCTTTATCACCTCCATACACTTGAAGCAACACACAATCTAAATGATATTTTATGTTTTCTCATTTTATACCTGAAAAAGTATGCTTTTCCGCGGACACACAGAATGAAAAATGCACTTGTCCGCCGGCAAAAAATCACGAGTCGGATAAGTTGGACATAGGAATCCCACATCCCTGCAGGGGTGGGTAGATCAAAGAACTTTGAGCATCAGCAGTCCATAAAAAAGCACATACGAACAGCAGTTTTCGTTTGGTTAGGTGTTTATCCATTCTAAGTTCGTATTTATCCAGCACTGTTTCCTATACCAGTTAGGAATTATCCGCAAATTTAAACCCACCTCATAATCAATACAATTTTTTATGCTATGAAAATCGATTTCAAACTTTGATACTGTTAAACATTGTCAAAGAGATATTTATGGAACTAATACATTTAATAAGTAAGGTCTTACTGTAATTTCTGGTACTTTAAAACAGTTAGAAACATAGAACATGTTCATTTTGAAGACTTTTTGAGTACATTTTAATGAATTCCAGCCACATAATGTGACATTTCGATTGAAATATTTAGTACACAAAACGTGTTATCAATACAGGATATTATGACTATCAAAAGTTTTACGCTAACATTGCATACTCACATAAAAAAAAAACGAAAAAAGACAAGGAAATTAACTACATGCATCGTTTTTCTGTCAGACATGTTGGCACTGAGTTAGGGTTGCTGAACAGAGTTAGGAATATCCGGGTACATGGCGTGATTAATATGAATGTAAATAAAATGGCGTCATGATTCACCCAAATAAAATCGGTTTTGAATTTTAAAAAAGTTAAAGCAAACTTTGCAAATGCATTTATTTAAGTATCACTATCACTGCACATTTAATTAATCAGTCATAAACAGTAGATTACGATCATTTGCTTGTGATCGCAAAAACATTAGTTTTATATCTAACATAATTTACATAATTTATTTTTTGGCCATGCAAAGTTAATATTCCATAAATATTGTTTTGTAGCTAATAAACCATTGAACACAGCATTCTATCAAATACGATGTACACAGGGGGCGATATATTTTAGTAGGTTGTTACCTAACGAGGCAAACAATGTGTCCAGACTTGAAACACTACGTTTTTTTACCTTCTTGTGTACTTTAGAAACAATGGATTCTTTTAAATCAAACATTCATTGCTGAATATAAACTCTATTTGAACAAATGACTCAAACAAAATATATGGATTTTATATGCTAATAGGCAAAATCGTAGAATGAAGGAATCTTCTGGTCTGGAAAAAACGGTGATTTCTTCGGATTTCTACCACTAGGTCTGTAAAGATATACAATGACGATACAGTTTTGTGCAGTTATTTACAGTAAAATACCGCTGGCATTACTCAGTATACCCGGGATGCCGGAAACATTTAGTATTGACAGGTAGAACTTGAGATCAGACAGCAAACTGAATTATGCCAAGAATTAAGATGGGGATTTTTTTTCTGTATTTTCAATTTTCTTTATTTCTGATTTCGCTAAATTGCTTCTCTCTCGTTTATTTTATTGAAAAACAACGGTCTTGAAATAAATGCGTGTCAGTAACTTCCACCGGTTAGATAGGTTCTGAGGGTTGTGATTTTATATTCCATTTCAAGTAATTTTGTTATGCGATGAACATTCCGAAATGACCGATAAAGCCCTGGGTAAAACGAAAAAACTTTAACCGACATAAGGTGTTAATGAAAAGAACTTGTTCGTCTGACATGGACATTTTTACAGAAATATTTCTATATTTTCAAAAATTCCAAAAACACATTAATGCCACTAACGCAATGAATGTTGCTGGCAATCGTCACTATTATTAAAAGCAGCCCGTTTTCGTTTACCAGAGTGCATACATTTTTGCACTCTTATTACATTATAGATTTTTATCTAATAGTCAAACTGACGCTTGCATATACTCGGAAAGCCTAATGAATGTTTGCACAACTATTTCGTTATACATTAATCAGGAAGCTTTCCTTACTTTCCCGAAGCACATATATCTCAAGAGACTGCATGAACTGACCAGTCTGCTTTCATACTCACAGTTTTTGTCTTATTTGAAGCATTATGTTAGCTCTAGAATATATAAAAAATGTTATGACGCCTCTGCTGGCTGCATAATCTACATCTCCGGTTTTGTTAGGTTGAAAGTCACATTGACACTGTTATTGATCATATCGTGATTTTCCAGCATTTCATGAAGAAGGCAGATCCCATGTGCCCGTCCGAACATATATGTTGAATGGACTCCATGATTTCAAAGGACCAGAAAATATAACAACACTGAATCCAGTGAAACCCTGGAAATTATTAAATTGCCTGTTTGAATGCCAGGGCGCAGGGGATGGGAGTGGGGGGTTGGGGGGTGGGGGGAGGCGGAAATGGGGTCAATAAGTAGGAGTTGTCAGGACCTTGCAATAACATATTGAAACTGACTACAGCTGCGGGCCTGACAAATACTCCTGTATCTTGTTAGGGGGAGTTACTAGAGTCTCTGAGTGACACTAGTCATAATCTTGCAATAACTTATTGAAACTGACTGTTTGCTTTGACATGTAGCTACAGACCAGACAAATTACACTTAAAACAAATGTTAAAACCAACACACAATAATGTCTGTTTACAAGTGTCAACGTTTGCGATAACGATGTCACTGTCTAAGAAATATTGCGAAGTATCTTGATGCGAAACATCATTTTGGGTGATACCTTATCAATTATTGTCAGTACTAAAACTTTTGATATCTTTGGATCTCATAACTTTCATCGATTTCTTACAGTATGAAATTCACTGTATACTTAAGATTATCATAGCACATAATGTTACAAAGCATAAGGTGATGCGTTGTGCTTTTGCGTTTTTATTCAGAGAGATTAAAAATATAGGAGCAAATGATTTTTGTTTTCTATTAGATTAAGAGACGAGAACATATCTTAACAATAAATAACGAAACATTTACTTGTACCTACAACTTGTTATGACCAAAACACCATACCATCATCCACAATAAGTAAAATGTTATACGTTCTCACATAAAGTTTTATCGCTTTAATGTTTTGTGTCCCCGTGTCTTCGCGCGAACACGCAGTGAAACAAAAAAACCCGACCAGTCAGAAGGTTTTTTATTTTTTAATTGCAGTTATCAGCTACCATAAAAATTGGTATTTTATCGTCTTTCGTTTCCTCGTGTCTTCGCTCCGAGATAACAGTTTTTCATTCTTTTGTGTTCTCGTATCTTTGCCCTGAACACGACAATAGGCAGTTTGTCGTCCTTTTGTGTCAGCCGGTATACATGCAAAGGTATGAAGACTACGTGGTTGTGCACAATATCTGTGCTCGAAACGGCAATATTATATCGTTTTTCTTTTCAAAAAGCAAATTAACAAAAATTATTGATAAAGATCTCACTATATTATAACTATTAAATGTACTCAATAGTATGAAATGCCTAAATTACTGTTGCAATGTTTTTGTTATATAATCCGTTACAGGTATGCGAAAATATCTATTTTTGGTAAAAAGTTAAGTATTGTATATTTGACATTTTAAGTAATGTCCTATTTCTTTTTCTTCTTCTTCTGTCTGTGTTGAAACACTGACAAATATATGTCACATTCTAGTGTCCTGATCATTTCCGATAAACTTAAATACATAAGCAAATGCGCAAAATTTCAAATATGCACCGGTTTTGTGGGTAAGGTCTTAACAGCTTAAATTTCGAAAATTTCCCTTTTTGTCAGAAGAAATAATGCCTTTTGATTATGAAAGAATATTTTGGCAGGAATAAGGTACCATATAAAGGTGACATACTTAAAAAAGTGTTTTTACTTTAAATATTCCAGTTAAAAGAAAAAAATATTTGCTGCTTAAAGTGTCTAACATACATAAAATACATTTTGCTTGCAATTTTCTGCTCACCATTATCATTTACCATGAAACAAAAACCATCAACCTTTGATTGGACATCGTTCTTTGAGCCCGAATAATATACAAAAATAAAGAAAAATTTGTTTAATCGTTGTCAATTCAATGTACATTCTGTTGAAGTTTTGATGACACATTTATGAACAGACGGGAACAAAATCGCTAAGTTTTAAGTGTTAACATTTTCGTTTTGTTGTGTTTAGCGACTTGCGGAGTTTCCACTTTTTTCTATTTTTTTTAAACATAAAATGATTATATTTCACAAGCTCCTGTGACATTGGAAAGTGTTACGACTGTTAAGTAACCGTCCTTGTTTTCGTCTGATACAGGCAGGTCTAGATCTTTTTCTACATTCTGTTTTCAACGGTACGTTAATTAATACACGTGACCACAAATGCATATCGCACTGTTTTTATAAACTCAGATTTGGCATATTTTCATCAGGTATATGATTGATGTTGACTTAAGAGTCTTAAGATGTTAAACAAGCACATCTGCTGCGGATTTTACTACACTACATTTTTGTGAATGGTCCATGAAGAGAGAGCCTAATAACTTCAAGATTGATATTTACAAAGCTGTAAAGATGTTTTTGTCAATTTATTGTAAACGATTTTTTCTTGTGCTGCCGTTATCCTTCAGCTTATATTAACTATAATTTGTGTGATTTTGTTTTTATTATAGTTAAAAGTTTCTGAAATTTAATTACTGCAAATATCAACAGAAATAAAAAGAAGACTTGAAGTTTTTAGCTATAAATTTCTAAGAGAACGTCAGGTGCGATCTAATGATTCATTCATGCCAGAGAAATATAACTGACATTTTGAATAAAAGTTAAAATTTCCCAGTGCCTTAAAGTTGAAAAAAAGAAATGTGCTGAGAAATAAGGCATTCAAATGGAGCAGCAATTGTCTTGTTACCTGTGCGTTAAATAACGCGAGTACTTAACCAGGACGCAACAAAATTAATCTAATTTATTTTTGAAATTTGTATACCTAAAAGTAGGACACTGATTCTACAATTCATTTTGTTTCATGGGAGCATTCTTTCGGTTACAATTACTGTTCGAATGAGTGAAAGGGCATTACATAAATACCCTCTTAAAATTTTTTGTCCTACCTCTTTTCATTTGAAAACAAAAGTTATGCAGCAACACTAATTTCGTTGTCCAGGAAACAGCCAATATTCGAAACTGACAAAAACTAAGGATAACAAAGGTTCTGATTATCAGGAAACACCAGTAAAACGAAATGACGTTTGACAATAAGCTTTAATTTCATTTAACACATCAACTCTTCATTTAGCAACAAAGGTTTAGCACGATGAAAATATGAGATAGCAAATAAAAACTTGCAACACGTCTGTACATATCAATTATGTAATACAGGGAGATGTTCGGACTTCCGACTGATTTGTAAGGCTAATGCACTGATGAAAATAAAATACCAGGAGTATTAAAAGCAGACAGTTTGGTCATTTATATCAGTCTCTTGTGGATTCGGTCATACACGAAAATAATGAAACCTCTCTCATTAATATATATCTAAAGAGTTACGCAAACATTCATTACGCTATCGAACTATATGCACGCGCCAATTTGACTATCAATTATCTGTAATACCAAAGAGAAATGAGCCGTGCCATGGGAAAACCAACATAGTGGGTTTGCGACCAGCATGGATCCAGACCAGCCTGCGCATCCGCGCAGTCTGGTCAGGCTCCATGCTGTTCGCTTTTAAAGCCTATTGGAATTGGAGAAACTGTTAGCGAACAGCATGGATCCTGACCAGACTGCGCGGATGCGCAGGCTGGTCTGGATCCTTGCTGGTCGCATACCCACTATGTTGGTTTTCCCATGGCACGGCTCAAATAAGCTTCGATCTCTATAAATTATAACTGCGATGGTTTGCCGGTAAAGAATGAGTTATATCAAAGTATTTTGTCAGCCTTATATGTTCTTTCTATTTCTTTTTTCTTTGGCCAACGCAATTGTTATATCATTCTTGAATCATTACATTGTATAAAACATTTCAAACATATTTTTTTTTCTTTTTTTTTTTTTGCGGCGGAAGGTTACTCGAGCCTCGTTTAAAACTCTGTCTTTTCAAGTGTCTTGGACGTTTTTTATGGGAGAGATTTTAGTTATATTCAATAAAGCGTCTGTTCGATATTGTGACAATCTTAACAGACTTGGCACCGACATGTACCCGACATGTTTTATGTCTAACCGGAGACAAATATCTGCAATTTCCTGAACTAGTAGAGGGTTGAATACTTCTGGAGAGTACTTTTGCCGATACAATTGTAATGTTTTGTAGACTATAAATAGTAGTCTTTAACTTAATAAATTGAAACCAAGTAGTCTGAAATGTAGTTTGTATATTGTTTTATGTCTCCAACAACTATTTTCCTTTGCGTTTGATTTCTTTACATTCTTAAGATGTCTTTCACATTTGTTTATACAGTCTATATTTTACGACGAATTTAATGAGCACCGTTATGTGTGGCTATCTAATATAAGTAAGACGGCTGTAAAAGGAACCTGAAATGACTCTAAAGTCAGATATAGAAGCAGAAAGGTAGCTGTGTATAATCATTGGGGATATTTACTGTCTGCTTGTCTAAACACAATTGCTGAACATGCCGATCCACTTGTAGAAACGGCTGTTCCATGTTATCATTATCTAATCCAGAAAACAACACTTGGATAAACATGAATGTTGTTACATCAAACATATGTGTACCTTCATTGATATAATAAAATTATGAGCCACACCATGAGAAAGCCAACATAGGCCTTTGCGACCTGCATGGATCCAGACCAGCCTGCGCATCCGCGCAGTCTGGTCTGGATCCATGCTGTTCGCTTTCAAAGAGAAACCGTTGGCGAACAGCAAGGATCCTGACCAGACGGCGCGGACATGCAGTCTGGTCTGGATCCATGCTGGTCGCAAATGCACTATGTTGGTTTTCTCATGGCGCGGCTCAATTAATTATCTTGCTTATAGTTCTACTTCAGTATTTTACAGCTACATTTCTATCAAGGGATTTATATTCATGGGCGGGTGGCTCATGGATAATTTTCTTCAAGATTTTTTTCAGGGTAAAGGCAAAGCTATTTGAATCGCATCTGTGCTGACAATACAAAAGTCAATTTTCAAAGACAGTTTCAGAATATTTTATTCTTCCAACTTATTGTTTTACAGTTAGAAAGGAAACCTTGGAAGTATAGAACACAACCATGCACTAGAAGATATTTGATTCCCTTTATGAAAGGTAATGAAATATGCAACATTCAGACCCACTAGCGGACTTCAAATATACGGATACACTGAATAAAATCCGTGCTTCCAAAATACAAGGACATAATTATAAGAACGCTCCGCGAATTCAGCTGAAAAACTTTAATGTAAGCTAGATGACGCTAATATAAATTACTCCAACCTGTAAAGTAAGCGATAAATCACAGTCTTGGCCTTAGAAAAACTGCTTTTGCCCTGCTTATTCTGCACTAACAAATCGGGTAGCAGTCATTTAGCAGAAATCCTCTCTTCTATTAAGACGACAGGATCAGTGTTTACTAGTGTTATTCTGGTCCATTAGCTGAACGGCATTTAAAACTGTTGTTGCGACAGTAAATAAAATGTACGAAAGTTTCTTAGGAAACATAAATCAAAACCAAACAAAAGAAATGTAAAATTCGGTTTGATGCGGTCAACTTTAAAACAGTGATTTACAATACTGACAGAAATATTTAGAAACTGTTTGAAATACGCTCAGAAGTAAGGAACAAATATGTTTTAAAATAGATATTTTATGCATGTACATCAGTAAGGTACAGATATGTCTCAAACTAGATATTTTGCATATGTGCAGTAGTAAGGAACATGTATGTCTCAAAATAGATATTTTATACAGGTACAGTAGTAAGGTACAGATATGTCCCAAAATAGATATTTTATACACGTACAGTAGTAAGGTACAGATATGTCTCAAAATTGATATTTTGTTCATGTACAGTAGTAAGGAACAGATATGTCCCAAAATAGATATTTTATACACGTACAGTAGTAAGGTACAGATATGTCTCATAATTGATATTTTGTACATGTGCAGTAGTAAGGAACAGATATGTCCCAAAATAGATATTTTATACACGTACAGTAGTAAGGTACAGATATGTCTCATAATTGATATTTTGTACATGTACAGTAGTAAGGAACAGATATGTCCCAAAATAGATATTTTATACACGTACAGTAGTAAGGTACAGATATGTCTCATAATTGATATTTTGTACATGTACAGTAGTAAGGAACAGATATGTCCCAAAATAGATATTTTATACATGTACAGTAGTAAGGTACAGATATATCCCAAAATAGATATTTTATACACGTTCAGTAGTATGTACAGATATGTCTCATAATTAGTATTTTATAATGTACAGTAGTAAGGTACAGATATGTCCCAAAATAGATATTTTGTACATGAACAGCAGTAAGGAATAGATATGTCTCATCATTAACATTTTGTAGATGTACAATAGAGTTTAACTTTCTGCCCCTTTACTGTTTCCATGATGGAGGCAAACGCGTAGAAAATACAACAAAAATAATTAATTGGTTTAGAAGATTTGTTAATACAAAGGTAAGCACAAAGAAAACTTGCTGCGAATAAAATACAAAATAAACGATTCCTTTTTTTTATCAAGAATCAAGTACAAACCACCGACTTTGCCAGCGGGCAATAACAAAGCATTCCACAGGTAATCTCCGTATTTCAAAACAACACTTAAGAATTTATCATGTCTGTAGATACAAAATAATGTGACAAGCAAGGAATTTTGATGAAATTCAAAATGTAATTATATTGATCAGAATAAAAAACTGCTTGTGTGCATGTAAACTGGTTCGTTCTCAAAAATACTCTCAAGGAACGGGTCGTAGTGAAAACAAGAGCCCTACAATCTGCCAAATGTATACCGAATATCCACCAGGATGCACACACGGGTAGGACTATCTATGATCTGTGCAAATTAGCATTAGCCTTAGTATCTGTAAAATAATTAAATAAGAGAATAAAAATCTTTCCGAAAACAGCTAGCTGTACGGTTGCATTTCAGTATTCTAGACCTTGTATTACAACCCTTTGCATGTTCTGGGCGAGTTGTGGTTTTCCACCTTTTCTATCTGAATGTGTATGGCCTGAATGCGTATACATGATTTTACTGTGATCGCGTGGTCTTATGATTCATATTTTGATAACAAAAACATATTCTTTCCTTTAATTTAATTTCGTTCTACTACGATAAAATTTAAATGACCTTTATAGTTTCAATTTGATATGATGGAAAGAGAAATCCTGTGAGAAGCTACTCTATATATTATGTTTATTAATGAGGTATTCTATCTTTTTGTGTTAGAACGTCAGTGGAGGTCCCTTGAGTTACAGATTAGGAGTAGTTAGAATCTTATAACAATGTTCAAACTGACTGTTTGTTTTGACCTGGGGTGGCAGGAAATTTGACAAATTATATAAACATCTTGTCACATTATTATCCCTGAATAATGTTTGCTTACTAGTGCCATCGTTAACGATTCCTCGCTAAGCACAACAAACTCTAACTCACTGTCTGCGAAGCATCTTGCTGTACATGTTTAACATCGGTTTGAACAATGCTGTATCAGTACTTGTCAAACTGGAATCGTTTGATATCTTACGGATTTATAACATACGTTTTAAATTATTACAACACAGTACCATATAAAACATAAGATAATAATGTTTTACCTCATAAGATATTGCAGCAATTTATTTTTTGCTCTTGTATCTGGGTTTGGAGACCACAAATATGCCCCAGAGACTTTCTATCTGAGAGTTTCAGTGTCCAAAGAGACATTCATCAGTAGACTTAACCGCAAATGCATTTCACAGAGGTTCTATAAACTCAGATTTGGCATATCTTCTTCAGGTATATATATGATTGATGTTGTTCGAGACTTAAGATGTTTAACATACACAGCATCAGCGAACGAAGTTTGGATGTTACATGTTTTAATACCTGTCTAATGGCATCAGGATTAATTCTGATCCGTGTTCATCAACATTTTAAGTCTGAAATCTAGACTTAGACGTTAATATTATAAAATTATATCCGACTCTATCATTGGTAGATTTACACGCATTTAAGTGAAACTTTGCAAGAATGAGCTTTCTACAGCCACACTTTGCTAGTAACAAAGTAATGTTTGCCATTATAATAGGAAAGTATTCCAAGGTAATAAAATTAATGTGTTTCAAATTAGATTTACTAAAAACAACAACTTTGGTTTTATTTACATTAACTTGTATCTCCAATAATCTACAATATTCATACAGAGCATTTAAAGCTCTCTGTAACTAACTCTATGTTGCTTTCAGGACACAACAGCACGAGAACACGATGAAAGTAGAGCGAGGACAGGACACAATTTTCTGTCGTGTTGGCGCCTTATTTTATCGTTTCCTCGTAATGGCGTTTGCTACGCAATAAGGTAGCATTCTGTCTTGTTGTCGTGCTGGCAAGGGCGCCATGCGGCACAACAATTTATTTTGTCATTGTTTCGCCTTCCGGTTGACATGCGCTGTTTAATTAATCATTTGCAGTTTCAAGTAATGTAAGTAAATGAAAACCTTGTACACGTCGCTGAGTACCCCACCCAGACAAGATCGTATTCTTTTATTCTATTAAGGCCGTAGGCAAGCAAAAGTTTTATATTGTTGTATTTGTGTATTGGTGACATTTAGATGGCCATACATGCTCTTCTGTGATTGTCAACTGGAAGGTAAACTACTACAAAATAACTCGTCCTGTCCTCGTGTTTTCGCGTGACGCCATATTTCCCTCTTCAGATCAACTAGATACGTATTTTTTATGATAGAAAAAGGTATCATAAAAAGATAAACAACATATCAAATAATTTGCTCGGAACATTGAGTTACTGGTGTTTATCAAAATTACATTTTGGAAAACATCATTTGTGTTCAGACAGACAATTTTAGAATTGATATCTCATTTAGATTTATGTCAAGAAAAAACTGATTATATGGTGGCTGATTTCTGCCATTTTGTGTGTTCGTGTCGGCGAGGCGAAATGTCGAAGTAACGAAAACACGAAAGGTCGAAATAATGCATATTTGTTAGTGTCGGTGGGTCGAAATGTCGAAGACACGAAAACACGAAAGGTCGAAAACTGCTTATTTGTCGTATGTTCGCCTTTCGACATTCGAGGCGAATACACGAAGTAAGGAAATATTGAAGGCGAAATAACGAAATTTCAGAGGCGAACACACGAACTTTTGTATTAATCACTTTTCGTGTCGGCGGGTATCAAAACTTCGTGTTGTCGCCCTTCTTTTGTCGTGTCGAAAGGCGAACACACGAGAATTAAGCAGTTTTCGACCTTTCGACCTTTCGACCTTTCGTTACTTCGACCCGCCGACATGAACACACGACAAATGTGCAATTTCGTCCTTTCGTGTATTCGCCTTCCGGTAGGCATGCGCATAACAATTACACATATGCTGCTGAAATGAATATGCTATCTAAATAATGTTTTACCATTTATAAAATAATATTTGTCCTAAAACGACAGCTAATGATTTATATTCCATAAATGATGTCATTGTGTAGATATTTTATTACTAGTATTAAATCTGTGCATACATTAAGCTTCTGTCAGTCTTACGGTGCATATTATTACGCCGACCTTAACTTTGAATGCTATCTAGATGATGTGTTTTATCATTTATACAAAAAATCTTCTCAATTTATGATAGAAAAAGTTTCATATGCAATAAAACATGTCACTCTTCAAGTATTTCAGTTCTGGTATTGAATTCATATATACATTACGGCCCATTTTGCGCCGTTATTATAGTGCATTAAGGCAGACCCTACACGAAACATTTGTCGTGTATTCGTGTCGGCGGGTCGAAGTAACGATCGAAAGGTCGAAAACAGCTCAATTTTCGTGTGTTCGCCTTTCGAGGCGAATACACGAAGTAACGAAACATTGAAGGCGATATCACGTAGTTTAAATACGAAAAGTGATTAATACAAAAGTTCGTGTGTTCGCCTCTGAAATTTCGTTATTTCGCCTTCAATGTTTCGTTGCTTTGTGTATTTGCCTCGAAGGTTGAAAGGCGAACACACGACAAATAAGCATTATTTCGACCTTTCGTGTTTTCGTTACTATGACATTTCGCCTCGCCGACAGGAACACATGAAATGGCAGAAATCAGCCACCATATGATTAAGCACTCTGTTCAAAGTTTTAAGTGTAAAATAATATTTTACTAGATTTTTTCTTCGACAATTTTAGCAAAAATCAGAAACCAGAGTCTTCTCTTTTTAACGATCATACTCTGGGTCTGTCGTTATAGTTATAATTACAATGTATAATATAAAATTGTATACTTTAAAAAGTAGTAATATATTGGAACAGTGAGAATATTTGAAAAACAATTAAGAAGGAATTTCTAAAAATGTTTAACATAAGTATAAATAGCATTGTCGCACCTCAAAATGGTAGCAACGTATTTTTGTAGTCACTACCAAAATTCGGCCGAGTTTTGGTAGTCGCTACCAAAATGCGTTACTCTCAGCGCAGTTTAGTAGTTTACAAAAATGTAGTACCAAAATGCGTTGGATATGTAAACATCCAACGCAAAACGGTATTAAAAATAATATGATTTACAAAATATTATATAGAATATTTTGTGACGAATGGACAATATCATTTCAAAGAGAGTCATGATGGAACTTGACAATGTAACGGCCCTAGCTTCAGTCAAGCAGGACCTTTTGAACACACGTGAGATAGGTCAATGCAACTCTAACTTTGACATAATCGAGAGATATTGAAGGAACTTAGCAAAACTGTTCACCACAGTTATTTGATGCTTCGTTCGCATGACCCTGGGATAGGTTTCAAAAACGCCCATAAGAAAGTATAGACTGTTTGAGATTAAAATTCAGGAGATTCACGAGAAAAGGTCACATAGGACGGGTTGTATAATACCTATAAAAACATATGCAAGGACAGACATGCTACCTATTTCAGTGTTGTTTAATATAGTGAAATACAATGTAATTGCATATAGGAAGCGTCTTTTGAGGCCCCTTTCACAGGAATCTACATTTTTTTTTATATGAAAACTATATCTCAAAAGGAGAACTCCGAACCCTCTTCCCCACCACATTTTTTGTAAAAATGAGCACAGCCCCTGGTGTAGAAAAACTAAATACGTTTCATTCCATTATTCTTAACACATCATATGTACCCTTGCAACGCATTTTGTCGCCGAATTTTGGTAATGACTACCAAAACGCGTTGCTACCATTTTGAGGTGTAACATAGCATTAATCGCACTTAAAATGGAACATAATTATTTATAGCAAAATGTGTGTATGTTGTTTTCTGATCACAGAGCAAGTACAAATGAAAGTGTACTGTTTCGTCTAAACAAGAAAGTAAGTAAATAAACACATAATATCCTAAAGATTTGCATAATCCAAGATGCATTTTACAGCATTTTGGCTGTTGTACTAGTATAAGCTTGAATTATTAATAATATGTATGTTTTCCTTGGAAACAGTGAAAAATAGTTGCAGCTGTCTTGGTAACGTTTATTTGCACTTTCCAAGATTATCCTTTATATGCAGCTTACATGCAAAACAAAAGCTTATCACATTCTGATAATTCATATAAGACATCGACAAAAAAGAAAACGCCACAAAACTACAAAAATATGACATATAAACGCAACAAGAATAATTAAAAAAATATTTATTCTTTATGTTAATGATAATTCTGTTTTTATTTAAGATAAACGATGTTAAATTTTAAGGAGAAAATGCCTCTTAATAATTGGAGAAAACTACTGTTGTCGATGAACACACATTACACATCTATACCTGGCTAGTGGCTACGTTTACCTGAATTGTGTTTCTTATTATATGATCAAAATTGTCTGAGAGAACACGAAGTTTGTTTCATCAACTCACAACAGCAACAAAACATCATCTCATGGTTTTCTAGTGATTTTTTGCCTAATTTCGTTAACTGCTTTTTCTCATGTTTCACTTCTCGTAACTCTGTCATTACTAAACGTTTTCCGGAATACCAGGTACAAAGATTGGTGCCAGATGCATTTTTCCTGTCGGAAATAAATAGTTTTCCTCGAATAATTAATTTATCAGATATAGTGTTAACAATTGTCAAGAAACAATTTACTAGTTTTTCGTATTTAGATAATAGGAAGTATTTAATTACTTTGTTCGTCAACGTTTGTTATTTCTATACTTTTTAATAGGATTTGCTTTCACTTACTGTGAAATCATTAATATTCGTCGGGGACTAATTTTCGTGGATTTTGTGGTTGTGTCAGTCCACGAAATTTAATCCCAACGAACAAGTAAAATTCCTGTTCAATTTTTGTTTGAAAGTTGAATTCCACGAATTCATATCCCCACGAAATTGCTTTTTTATCCAAAACCACGAAATTTCATGCCACGAAATTAAATGGTTTTACAGTAATTTGAAAGAATATTGTGATTATGCCAAAGGCGATAAGACAATTGTACATATTTTTTTTTATTGAATGTGATGCCGATCGGCATTGAAGTTCGCAGTGACAATTACACTCTTCCAATTCAACCATTATAGTACCGATTCGGATCTATCTTGATTTACAGTGTGTGACTCCGTTATCTTTGTGACTCCGTAACCGTTGGACATGTACAATGTTTCAAGGGATCCTATTTATATATTTATATCTTTCCTAGTTTTCATAGTTGCAAAGAATTCTGCTGATTACTTCGTTATAAACGTTTTAGTAACACAAACTGTTTGTTTGCTGCTTTTTTTGCTAGATTCACCGTGTTGTTATGGATAAACAGATACATGTATTTTAATTTAACTCCTTTTGAATCATAATTCGAATAGTTTATCAAGTCGGGATATTAAGCAGAACTGGAAATTAGAATCTCTCTGTATATGTTATTTCCTGCTAGTCGCGATCCATTGATACGTTTCTTGCAAGAGCGTCAGTTATACAAGTACCAAAGGCTTTACAATGGGACTGTTAAATAATACTTTGGTTCGGTTGTATTTTTTATATATTGAAAATACGCATTTTGTTTATATGAAAAGATATAAAAGTTGAGCAGTTTGCATTGCATTATCATATAAGTCAACATTTTTTGCATAGGACTGGTGTCAAAAATATGACATACACTTCCTTTCGACAGTTGCTCTTTACCACAATTAAATCACCCGTAAATTTTTTGTTTTAATCAGTTTTTAGAAGCAGTTGTTTTTATAGTTATTGGAAGGTAAAGAAGTGCCGGTGACTCACAAATGAAAATGTTTGAACCGAGTGGCATGGGAATTGCTGAGGATGTTAAACCATCATAACAGTCTTAAAATACAATTGCTGACAGTAGATGTATCTAACATATATACCATAAATAGATAGATTTCTTTATTGCCTCCAAAGATTGAAGAGTACATATTATAATATAACATTTCAATTTACAAAGCATAATTACAAAACAACAGGTACAATATAAGTTCAATGTACAAATCACAATTGCATATTAAGATGAATATCGAATATCAATTCCAATTATAACTGAGATGCTAACACATATGTAATACATGTGCCGTTAATATCTTAAACTTTAGCAAACAAGTTTAAACATATTTCGTAATAGTGCGAAGACGAGAAATGTGTCAGTTGGAAATGTCCCATATGGACGTTATGACTGTTAAACTGTAACTGTATACAATATTGACTGGCTCAAAGCATGAAACAGTTCTTTCATCTAATGATTTTATGAAATGAATTATGGACAGAAGGTCTGAAAAATGTATTATCAATACATAAAAACCAGATAACGTTACCTTACATAAAACCATTTGAAGAACACAAATATTTCGAGAGCATTTTCAAACATCATTTCTGGTTTTAACTGGACGAAAGAACTGTGAATCCACATGAAACAGGTGTGTTGAACTTTGGTAGAGTCAGATAAACAGGTATATAAAAAGATGTCTATAACAGAAGCACAGTATGCGCTTGTTTGGCGCATATAATATATACATGTTGCTCAAAGGCAAAACCTCACGCCGCCAAAAGGAGTGGGAGTGGGAGGGGACGGGGCGGTTTGGTTTGAAGAAATACAAGCTAAAAATAACCTTTGAACGCATCTAAGCAAAATATATAATAGAACTCTCCGATACATTTTGACATACATTGAACAATTTTTATAAGAATCATAAATTATTTTCTACAATCAGACAATCAGTCAAAGACGAATTTTCCGAGTTAGCGTTGGCAATAAAGTGGATTTAAAGTTATTTGAGAGAGAATGCGGTAATACTTTAAGTGTTATGAAAGTGCTTCCAGATGCTTGTTCGGTTTTAATTAACATTCGATGTAAACGTACCTAGCCTGAAAGCCTTGCAAAAATCCATGTAGAAAACAAAGTACACATTTCAACAAAATCGTACTTGTTGCAGTTTTTTTTCACGAAAATAGAAAGATTTTTCTTATTTCTGATATAGTGCAGTATCGACTTATATTCCGAAAGTTTATGTAAGAATACTATGTATTTTCGAAACAGGTTGCCATTATTCTGTAATCTTGATTTTTCACTTCAATAATTTCATTTCACTACAGGAATATGGCCAGACGAAAAAGTATTAATCATTTTGCCAGACATGTTAAAACTGATAAATTAAAGTGCTTCCATACACTGTCACCGGATCGGAATTCTAATAATTAAGATGCAGTTACAAAATCTATAACTAGAATATAATCGGAATTTGAGAAAAATAACATATAAAATTCAATGTTTAAGATATTTTTGTGGTGTGTTTGTGATTTCATCTAGTTCTTAGTCAGCTTGCAAAATATTCGAAAACCGCTGTTAATAAACTGAGAAAGTAAAACAAAATACTTACAAGAAATTTCATTACATTTTTGGCTTCATTCAGCTTGCTGTTTTATCTTAGGTTTCACCTCTCGTAATTCTGTCATTTTGAAACGCTTACCGGAATTCCAGGTATATAGAGCGATGCCATCTGCAGTTTTTCTGCCAGTAAATCAGCTCCAGAAAATCACAGAAATGAGCAGTTGTCGAAGAATTGGTTTATCAGACAGAGTGTTAGCAAATATCTACAATGTACTTACTCCCGAGCTAAGAATTGGGTTAGGTCGACAGATACATAAATGATCTTCATTTGTTGCAAACATTTTCTACTCCATTGTATTTATTTTCGGGGAGGTGTGTGTGTGGGGTGGGAGTCCGTGGACGTTTAGGTTGAGAATTCTTTTATGTAAGGAAGATACCCCACTGGAAGATACCCCGAAGGTTGGTGGTTCTACCCAAATTACAATAGGCTTCCTGGCAACTAAACTATCAGAAACACGTTTGAAGTTTATATTGCTATGTATTTTTCGAATGTCGTTTTATGCAATTCCGCTATTTAGCAATGCGATCACGATTGTTGTAAAAATTATCTAAAACCGAAATTGGTCATGTAATAAAAAAAACTTTCGCCCTTGCGGTGCATGGTGAAGTTTTCTAATATAAGATTTCAATATATCGACAGTCATTTTTACTAAACAGTAAAACATAACTGATTGGTCTGACTCTGTTAGGAAACAAATAAAATAGTGGACTCTTGCCATAGTATCTTGACATATATTGCATACTTACAGTTGTTTCTCTGTAAAACACGAACTTTCATTGTTTCTTTATGGACATTTCTTTTTTTTATATCATATTTTGCAAGGAAGAAAAATGATCTCCGTAAAAATCGTAGAATAAAGGTAAGAGTTATAACTCTCACTCAATAATTTAACCATCTGTCAAAGGCGCGTGCCTAGAATTATCCTTCGTAATAAAGTAGATTGTTTTGTTATTTGAGACTGTATGGGGTTAATTCTTATGAGCCGCTATATAAACGTTTCCATCTGGTAGTTCAGTTTTAGTTAGCATTCATAGTTAGTTATAGTGAGAATCCAGGTGAAAAGTAAATATCATTAATTATGCCTTGTATTATACTTCTGCAGTTTTTTACATTAGCGAAATTATGCCAAGATTTAATGATTTTTTTTTTTTGTTTTTGGGTACTTTTTTCAGAAGTTAATTCAACTTTCTTTGTAATCAAGTTGTGATGTTACGCTGTTATATAAGAGCATTAAACCCCTGTACTGGAGGACAATTTCTAAGTGTATGCAACCTTCATATTAAAAATGCACAGAATTGTTCTCTAAATATAAAGGCTATTCAGATAATCTTGAAAAGTACTACTTATTATGTATAATATGCTTCAGGTAAAATGCATTTATGATACAGGAACGAAAACAAAGTCAATTACTTGCATCTCTATTTTGCATTTGTGCTACAGAACAAAAGACGCAATGCCTCGTGGGTATGTAGGTAACCTTTGTAGATATTAATTCTTGTCCTTTTGGTTAATGTTACCGTATATAGTTTCACTCTTGTCGGCGCAATGTGACGCGAGAAGTGTTGCATCTATGATGACCTCTTTGAACAACTAAATTAAACTGAGCCATGCTTGAATTCCTTCCATAGAATCTTTAGACTTTTATAGCAGTTACAGAAGTATATGTAGTATTTTAGTGTGGTTTGGAGTTCGTAAAACGTACTTAGACTCAGAACTGCTTTTATAACAAAAATGAAATCATCAATGTGCAATAATTCACCAGGATAGTTTTCAACTTTTCTAGTAAGTGATAACAGTATTCTCAATATACTATTTACAGCAACGGAAGTGTATGCAATGATATTTATGCATTGCAAAGGTAGAATCTGTAAGCTCTGGGTATCTTAACGTAAAAAAGCCAAGTTATTACAATCCAGTGTAGAATCGATGTACAATGTGTATTTCCAACTGTTTTGAATTTTCTACGATAGAACACAGAACATAGCTTACAGAACCAAGGTTTGCTAATTAGATGTTTTGTTGTTCTACAGTACAATTTTAACCGTGGCTTTGACAGAGTCTCACTCACATAGCTATACTTTGTACAAAAATCGCCAAATTAGATTTGGCATAGCTGGCTTCCAGCTTTATCTTGGATTTCACCTCCCGTAATTCTGTCGTTACTAAACATTTAACGGAATGTCAGGTATCTTCAGGAATTCCAACTACATTTCTCTATAATACTCTCAAAGAATGACTTTCTGGCGAATAATAAGCTTAACAGGAATACTGTTACTTATCGTCTGAAATTTTATAACGTTTGTGGTAGGATCAATAGTTTTAATTCCCAAGAAAAACTATAATAATTTCTCCACTAAATAGTTTTTTTTATTCGTAAATAATGTTTTCGGACCAAGGCATTCTTTTCCGAGCATAATAACTACATGTATAGCATATGGTCGATACAAACTTGTGCATTAATATTTTGTGTGATCACGTAAGTGTTGTAATAGACGGACATATTTCAAGTATTTTGTGTAGATATACGTACAAACATTCGTTTTTAAGTCCTCGAACAAACACCTGAGTATAAGCTTTTGAAGAAAAAGCATGCAAAGTTCTCCGACGTGACAAACCTATGTTAATAACATTCGTCTGATAGAATGAGAGCGCTTGTCAGAATCATAAACAACAATTTTCTGTAATCGACAAAATGTTTTGACCCATACCTGCAGGAGAACTGACAAACTATATAGACATCTTGTCAAACACACACGCACCTGTTAGATAATCAAAGTGTGTACTAATGCTACCCTTTACTATTTACTTCACATCTATCAAAGCAACCTGATTTGATACAGATAAGTTCTGTTTTAGATTTTTTCGCGATATATCTTCGTCAGCTGAATATAAATTTCATTCAGATTGATAAGTTATCAAATACTGCTAATACTGAACCTTTGGATATCTCATAATACATTTACCTGAACATAGAAATTTACTGGAATTAATGTGTTTTACTGCTATTATATGTTGTGTTCCCAGGAGACAACTTCTAAAACTATTCAAATTATATAATTATGTCCCTTTTCTGATAAAAAAATACGTCAGGAATAAGAGAAAATTTTCTGATCTAGCAAATAAAATTAAAGGAAATAATAAAACATAAAAGATATCTAGTATCACTGGCACCAGAACAGAAGGAAAATGCCTCTGTACGTGTTATACACTACCCCTAGGTATTCTATAAGAACTATGGTCATGAACGGGAAAATATACTAATCCGTTTCAATCGTACATTTCTCAACTTAAACGCGCAGTTCGGTGAATGGGTACCTGGTATATTGAACAAGCGATAATTTATTTTCCGTCATGCACCAGTCACATTGTCTCAATATTTCATATTGCTGAGATTATCAACATATTTTATGCTTTCGTCAACGTTACAGAAAAAACTTGCTTGACCTTCCCTAATGAACATCCGGTCTAGAGGTCACGGCAGTGTGCACATGTTTGGCGAAATGTAAACAAACAAAAATTGAATTTAAAAAAATCACAATTTTACACTAAAACTCGAAATGATGAATGAAATTCATCTTGCATATGATCTTTAATTTGAAATCGTACATTGGTCTGCATCTGTTCTGTTTATTTTATTCATTTTGCACATTTATGCTGCATTATCACATTTTAGCGAACACGTGTAGTAAAATGACGATTGACATATATTTTCACAACAGCCAATCAGAATAGTTTTGTAATCTAGAACGGAACTCCACCAGGGAAGTTCAAGCAAGTTTTTTGTGTAACGTTGAAATAGCTATAAACTACGCGTTGTTTTTCTAAGATAAGATGTATTGAAAATTTGTGACCGGTACACAATGGAAGATAAATTATCACTTGTTTGATGTCCATAGTACACATTTACCGAACTGCGTGTTTTAGGTATGAAATGCGCGATTGAAACGGGTTAGTATATTTTCCCGTTCATGACCATGGTTCTTATAGAATACCTAGGGGTAGGGTATAACATGTACAGAGGCATTATATTTCTGTTCTGGTGCCAGTGTCTAGTATGTAGCCAGACTAATTTTATACCTGTATAAGGAGACCAGATCTCATGTTAATGCTTGAGTGACTTCTCAAACCTAAACTTTTTATTTTTCTAATTTACTTTAATAAGTGATTTGATAACATCATTGACTGAGATGAACACAAAGCCAGTTTTACATCAAATATGTTCTGCGAAGTTAATGTATTACGTACGTCTTTCATGTTACATTAGTTAAATTCTGAATTGCCTGTTTTAATAAATTTATCCTCTGTTTTTGGAAAACTAACCTAGAATGTACATAGAAATATACAGACTTCAGACGTCTTACATCTTTGATTGCCATTCCGATCTAATAATAAGCAGTAGTTTGTGCAGTTGAGTCATTTATATTTGAAAGATTGTCAAAAGTTGAAGTATTTCATATATGCTTTTTCCAAAGAGTGCAGTAACATTATTTAGGTACCTAATTGCTGATGGTTAATTCAAAGACAAGAATAGCATTAAATTGCAGAGCACCTGTTTGCCCATAGATCGTATTTACGTTACATATATATGCCTACAAAGATGACGGCTAGGAACTACAAAATAAATAATTCATGCAGTTAATTTCTGATTCGTTAAATGTTTGCTGTCATCTAGTTGCGGTGAGAAGCTCTGATACGTGATAAATGTTTGCTGTCACCTAGTTGTGAGAAGCTCCAACACGTGTTGAATGTTTGCTGTCACCTAGATGTGAAAAGCTCCAACACGTGTTGAATGTTTGCTGCCACCAAGTTGTGGGAAGCTCCGACTTGTGTTGAATATTTGCTACCGCCTAGTTGTGGGAAGCTGCGATTCGTGAGGAATGTCAGCTATCTCGACTGGAAAGTCTGTATCTTGTGTTGAATGCTACAGTCCAGTTATGAGAAGCTCAGACCTGTGATGAATGTTTACTAGTTGTGAAAAGCTCTGACCCGTGATGAATGTTTGCTGTCATCTTGTTGTAGAAAGCTCTACCTCGTGTTGAATGGTTGTTGCCACCTAGCTGTGGGAAACTCCGACTTGTATTAAATGCTTGCTACCGCCTAGTTGTGGAAAACTCCCACTCGTGTTGAATGTTTGCTGCCACCTAATTGTGTAATGCTCCGACTCGTGTTGAATGTTTGCTGCCACCTAGTTGTGGAAAGCTCCGACTCGTGTTGAATGTTTGCTATCTCCTTGTTGTGGGAAGTTCCTACATGTGCTTAATGTTTGCTGCCACCAAGTTGTGGGAAGCTTCCACCCGTGTTGAATGTTTGCTATTTTAGTGGTTGGAAAGTCTGTGTCTTGCGTTGAATGTTTGCTATTGTCTAGTTGTGGGAAGCTCAGATACGTGATGAATGTTTGCTGTCATCATCACATTAATGTTTGCCATCATCCAGTTGTGGAAAGCTCTGTCTCATGCTGAATGTTTGTTTTCTTCTTACTATATGAAGCTAAGATTCAAATTGAATGTTTGCTATCTAGCAGTTATTAAAAACGCCTTTTTGGGCTGAATGTTTGTTTCCTTCTAGTTATGGGAAGCTCTATCTCGTAATAAAATTTAGCTACTAATTAGTCGCATGAAGCTGTACCTCCTGTTGCATATTTGCTATGATTCCATTATATGAAGCTTTGCCTCGCGTTGAATGTTAACTATTGTCGAATATTGAGTTCAGCATTGTATTGAATGTTTACAATTAACTGAAATGAATGTTTGCTAGTATCAAGCACGAAGTTCAGTATACGGTGTTGAATGTTTGCTAGCATCGAGCACGAAACCCGATATCGTGTTGAATATTTGCTAGTATCGAGCATGAAGCTCGGAATCGTGTTGAATGTTTGCTAGTATCGAGCACGAAGCTCGGTATCGTGTTGAATGTGTTTAATGTTTGTTAGTATCCAGCACGAAGCTCAGTATCGTGTTGAATGTTTGCTAGTATCTATAACACGAAGCTCAGTATCGTGTTAAATGTTTGCTAGTATCTATAACACGAAGCTCAGTATCATGTTGAATGTGTTTAATGTTTGTTAGTATCCAGCACGAAGCTCAGTATCGTGTTAAATGTTTGCTAATATCTATAACACGAAGCTCAGTATCGTGTTAAATGTTTGCTAGTATCTATAACACGAAGCTCAGTATCATGTTGAATGTGTTTAATGTGTTTAATGTTTGTTAGTATCCAGCACGAAGCTCAGTATCGTGTTAAATGTTTGCTAGTATCTATAACACGAAGCTCAGTATCGTGTTAAATGTTTGCTAGTATCTATAACACGAAGCTCAGTATCATGTTGATTGTGTTTAATGTTTGTTAGTATCCAGCACGGAGCTTAGTATCGTGTTGAATGTTTGCTAGTATCTATAACACGAAGCTCAGTATCGTGTTAAATGTTTGCTAGTATCTATATCACGAAGCTCAGTATCGTGTTAAATGTTTGCTAGTATCTATAACACGAAGCTCAGTATCGTGTTGAATGTGTTTAATGTTTGCTAGAATCGAGCACGAAGCTCAGTATCGTGTTAAATGTTTGCTAGTATCCAGCACGAAGCTCAGTAGTATCGTGTTAAATGTGTTTACTGTTTGTTAGTATCCAGCACGAAGCTCAGTATCGTGTTTAACGTATGCTTTTATCTAGTATGAAGCTCCGTCTCGTGTTGAATGATTGCTATTATTTTATGTGAAGTTTTATATCGTACTGAGAAGTATGAAGTTCTATGTCATGTTGATGTTTGATATGATCTAATATGAAGTTCTATGTCATGTTGAATGCTTGCTATTATCTAGTTAGAAGTCCTGTATCGTGTTGAATGTTCACTGTTATCTAACTGTGCGGAGGTTCGTCTCATGTTGAAATATGGATATCAGTTAGTTTTTTGAAACTCCGGTTTGGGGTTGAATTAAATGTATCTTTCAAACAGTATGTCATCTCTTGTTTTGAAGAGTCAAATTACCTTATTTTTATATCATTGAAATATGGATACAAATTCGTATGTATCAAATCTTACATTTTCCCTATATAATAATTTACAAATAAATGTAACTTTTAAAATTCGTTTGTGTTACAAAAATAACATATATATATATACATACTTGCTATCGTTACTTTATTGCCACAGCTTGTGTCAACGTCTTTATGTTATAATTACAAAACTATCTGAACTGTAGTAAACTATCAATAAGAAAAGAAGCTAGCATCTTTCTGCTTGTAGAGGACTCACGATTTTCAAAAGTATTAAATGTAAGTGAAATAGAAATTGTCTTTCGAACTTATGACATTTATACAGAACTGCATTATTCTAATACCTTTTTGAAAAGAAAATGTTTTTTGTAGTCGTCTTTTGGAACTCTCTCTGATACTTTGTTGTTTTCGTTTTGCCACGAACAGTTTCTGTTTGTGTGTAGAATATATTTACAGGTATAATTAACTCAATAATCTAACCATCTGTCAAAGTCGCGTTGTTTTAATTACCTTTTAGAATTAAGTGGATTTTTCCCTGCTTATTGCAGACTGGATGGGGTAATTTTTTATAAGTGGTATATGAGTGTTTTCGGATGGCAGTTCGGTTTTAATTAACACTCCACGTAAACTTACTCATCTCCAGTGATCCTATTTTTAGTGAACGCTTTTCGATATGTTCAAGTCTGAAGATGAACCTTGTGTTTCTTTTCGGCAAGGTTCATAGTGATTTAAGACTGTTCGAGTCAACCATTATTGCGCGTTTAAAGTAATCCTTGCATTCTCTTGAGGTAAGGTTTACCAAAGTCATGCATACTTTTATTTTATAATAATACAAGAAGTACATCGGTACGAAGTGACAGACAGTATTGTTTCGCGCGCTTTTAACATTAAATGAATGTGCACATTGTATCCTTTATGTAGTATCTCATATTGTACAATCGCTAAAAAGATTATCCTTGAGGTAATATTATTTAGAAAATCCTACATTTATGTCTTTGATTTTCATGGCAGGTCACACTGCAAATAATATTGGTTGAATCTTAACTGAATGTTAATTCTTTTGTTTTGTTCACTCTCGCATTGCTATGCATGTTTAGTATATTTTAGTTCTTATAACGATGAACTGTACATGTTCAAGTTATATCAATAAATTACTGTTCTGTTCTGTTCTGTGATCTTATGGAAAGTAATGAAATATCAAGGTGAAACACAAACAAAATCTTCCCTAGTGTATTTATTTAATTACCCGAGTAATTCTATACTAATTTTGATATTCATGCTTAAAATGTTGTAAGTATAATATTCTTTTCTTTCGTAACTAGTAATTCAATTATAACTGAAAGGCAAGAATTTGATGGCCATTTTTGAAATTATATCTAAATGTTATCTATGGGATTACCTACAGTATTCAATTTCAAGACGCTTTCGAAATTGTGTATAGTAATAATATGATGGTTCCAGACATCTATAAACTTGATATGGATGATAAAATGTTGAAATAACAACCAATTAATTCTGCTTCAAAGGAAGTGTTTATGTTTCATAAAAGACGAAAGGAACCTCATACCGCTGCTTCGTCTTTTTTACATTATGTATTTCACTATAAGACCAGACAATGAAGACAGTGCTTTCTAAAATAAAATAACAGAGTTACAAAACCAGCTTTATATAAAAAATATTTCTCTTTTGAAGTCCCATTTATTTCGGCTCATCATTGTCAATTTAACTTGTCAAGCTATATCACCTAAATATTAAGATGCTGACATTAACAATTTATTTATGATAGAAGACTTGGCAGTAAAAGCTTTTAAATAAGACAATCATTTCTGTTCTTCTGTAATTCAATTTTCTACATTGTTTTAGTCTTTTATTACATCCATTTTTTCCAGGTACTGAGTTTGTAGCGTGCACGGTCTAGCTCAGTATATTAAATATAATATAATTTTCCTATGGGCTTCCTTGCCGAATGATTGGAAAACAAATGATTCTTAAAATGATTGGTGAAATATAAAATAATTAATGCTAATCAATCTATCTCAATTTAACTGATGACGAGCACTCAAAATTAGCGGATGGGATCTCTTGCAGTATGGCGATTCACAACAAACTATGCCTGAGGTGAATACCATACATTAAGATTTTACCTAAATACCACCAGATGTCGAGTTCCTATCGTCGTGGAACTTAAACGGAACGCAATGTTCTGAGTAAGAACCCAGACTATGATAGGAGGTCAAGAACCCGATAGTATTTGGCAATTTATTATATTATTTATTTTTCAGCGATGTTATTCAGTCGGTAGCTTGGCAGATTCTGATCACTTCGTGATGCTGCCCTGGTATTTATAACCTTTTTCTCAACTGTAATTAATGAGCGCTCAATGATAATGACAAAATCAAGCTCCTTAGTACAATGATCATCTAAGTGCGTAATTTGACTAATCTTTGTATATTTTCCATTATTAACGCCTTAAATATTGGTTTTATAGTAGTAGTAGATAGAACTTTCTCTCTTCTATGTATTCATGAAAGATTAATGTTTACTTAATTAAGTCTACTGAATTATGACGACTCATCGGTGGGTCGAAAACGTGGTGCGAATATTTTAGGTACGAATCTTAAGGTATGTGACTACTAAATCAAATCAACATAGGTATCTCGCCACATTACTCCCTCCTCCGAATTCATGCGTCCCGCATGATATATACAAATATAACAATCGTCAAACTAAACTTGATTAACATTTATAGAACAAAGTACACCACTATAAATATGAGACCATTATTTTAATGTTTCAACCTGGAACACAAACATAAACTGAAGCATTTATAGTAACTGTATTCAGAAAAGTTCATTTTTGTATTATCATTGTAACATTTCTTATAAGTCAAACCTGGCTAACAAAGCCATTTCATATATCTATTTTTAAGACTTTCTTCAAATACTTTTTTTTTTTTACTACAAATTACTTCTCTACCAGCATTTTTATGGTCATCTCACCATTCTGATTGATAGCAATATTTATATCTGAAGGCCTTACATGACCCTCGTCAACATAATCTCCTAGATTAAGATCCACACCAGCTAATGATCGCTTTGCTGGGCATAGAAGGTTTGATTCGTAATTAACTTCTCCTTCTTCAATTATAACAATCTTCTGTCTCTTCTTACTTCCTTCATCACTTCGACAGATACTAACTTCAACCTCCCTTTGTCCTGAATTTCCATCTTCATTATCTGTATTCTCATCCACTGATTTCTTATTATCTACTTTCTCCGTATCTTCGGGAGCACTCACCGTATAACATTTGCTACCATTCTTGGTATTATAATTTGCATCACATTTTTCTTCATTCTCACTTTCACTGTCCTTAAAATCCAATTCTATATCTGGGTTCTTATCCCAGTCCTTTTTGTCACTATGCCTCTTCTCTATATATCCGGATCCATCTACTTTGTGTACTAACTTCATATGTTTCTTAAGATACGCATACTTCATCATAACTTTGTTACAGACTTTACATGTCCTTTCTAGTTCGTCCCTTCTATTACATTTTTCAACATGAGCTTCAATCTTCTCACTTTTCTGTATGCTTGTCTTACATACAGGACATATGGGCAAAAGTGGATTTGTACGAACTGTAGTCTTTATCTTTGGCATCTTAGACCTTAAATAAGAAAAGACATAGTCTTTAGCCCAAACCGGTTTCCTACGAGTTCTAGTGTTACTCTGGATGTCTGTCAAATCGTCATTTTTATCAATATCATCTGTACCCGGTAAATCTACATCTGAGTTTCTGCCAGTACTACCTTCATCATCACTATTTCTATCAAAATTGATCTCTGTTTCATCAAGTAAGATTTGGTTCTTACATTTTCTAACTCTATCACAATGAATGACTTGTGGAGCCCGATTTCGTCCACAGTCAATATTATACAGAACTTGGGATAACTTCCCAAGCACTGTATAAGGACCTCGCCAGAAGGATGTGAACTTAGATGAAGTTCCAACCTTCTTTACTGGGAAATAAACATATACCTTATCCCCTATCTGAAACTGTTCAAATGAATTTCGTTTGTCATGCAATTGTTTCTGCCTATTTATTGCTTTTTCGGTGTTCTGTCTTACAATGTTATGTGCAGTTTCTAACCTTTCGCGCAATTCCCAGACCCATTCATGATCTGGTATTGGTTTGATACCTGATGGCATTTCAAATATCAAATCTAGCGGTGTAGATACTTCACGACCAAGCATAAGCATATTTGGACTCATCCCAGTTGTTTCGTGTTCAGCACTTCTATACGCCATCATCACATATGGTATTTGCTCATCCCAATTTCGATGATTCTCATTTACAAATGCACTTAACATCGTCGTTAGTGTTCTATTAAACCTCTCTACCATGCCATCTGACTGAGGATGATATGGCGTTGTTCTTGTCTTTACTATACCTAATACCTCACACATCTCCTTAAATAACTTTCCCTCAAACTGTCTGCCTTGATCTGAGTGTATCTGTGAAGGTATTCCGAACCTAGCTATAACTTCTTCTACTAAAATTCTGGCAACCGTAGCAGCTTCCATGTTTCGCATTGGAAAGCATTCTGTCCATTTAGTGAAGTAGTCAGCTATCACTAAAATATAACGATTTCCTTGTTCTGTCTCGGGCAACTCTCCAAGGATATCAATAGCTATCCTCTCCATAGGATAGCCACTCCTTACAACCTGCATTGGGGCTTGCTTGGTTTTATTGGGTCCCTTACGTTTCATGCATATCTCACATCCTGCAACATACAACCGAACATCATTTTGCATGCCAGGCCAATAAAAGTTCTGTCTGATCTTTGAAAGAGTTTTTCTGATCCCTAAATGTCCGGCCGACCTTATGTCATGTGCACAGGTGAGCACTTTTCTTCTGTGACATCTTGGCACTAATGACTGGTATCTTGATTGTTTAGTTTCTGTATCTTCCATATGTCTCACCAAAAGACCATCTTTCATTTCCAGTCTGTCAAACTGGTTCCACAAGGATTTTACAGTGTATCCCTCTGCTCCGATTTCCTTGAAAAGAGGCTTTTTCTTTGAAGAGACCCATTCAATAACTGTACTTAAGTCTTTATCCTGTTTCTGTAATGTTTCTAGTGTATCTTCGTTTTGGTTTATCTTGCCAATGAAAGCCACCTGATTACAGTGATAGGAACTGTATTTGAAATTTGCATTTTCTCTGGATCAGTTAAACCACACTGCCGACATGGTATCCTACTAACGCCATCTGCGTTTCCATGCAGTCTTCCAGGTCTATGTTCTACCTTCATTTGATATGATGACAAAATCTCCATCCAGCGAGCTACCTGACCCTCGGGATTCTTGAAATTCATCAGCCATCGTAACGATCCGTGATCTGTTCTGACCAGAAATTCACGACCATAAAGGTAGTGGCGGAAATATTTGATAAAATATACTACAGCTAACATCTCTTTCCTGGTCACACAATATTTTCGTTCCGACTTGTTAAGTGTTCTACTAGCATAGGCTATGACTCTTTCCTGTCCATCAATTTTCTGTGAAAGCACTGCTCCGATAGAATAATCACAAGCATCCGTGTCTAAGATGAATGGCAAAGAGAAGTCTGGATGCGCCAATATCGGAGCTGTGATCAACTTATTTTTTAGAGTTTTGAAACTTTCTTCGCAATCTGTATCCCAAGAAAAACGAGTATTTTTCTCTGTCAATCTTACAAGAGGTCTAGCTATCTGTGAGTATCCCAAGATGAATTTCCGATAGTATCCACAAAGTCCAAGAAACGAGCGTACTTCTGTAACATTGTGAGGTGTTGGCCACTGTTTGACGCATTCGATTTTCTTTGGGTCTGTTCCTACCCCATTTTCATTAATTATGTGTCCTAAAAACTCGACTTCCTTTTTAAACAGATGACATTTCTTGGGTTTCATTTTAAGTCCAGCTTCTTCAAACCTTTCAAAAACTTGCTGTAAATTTTTGATCATATCTTGAAAGGTTTTACCAACTACAATAATGTCATCCAGGTAAACGAGGCATATTTTCCAATGAAGACCAGCCAACACATATTCCATCAAACGCTCAAAGGTGGCAGGCGAGTTGCAGAGACCAAAAGGCATCTTGTTAAACTCGAAAAGACCCTGTCTTGATGCAAACGCCGTCTTGTGTTTATCTTCATCCGCCATCTCCACTTGCCAGTATCCAGAAGCTAGATCTAGGCACGAAAACCACGAGGATCCAGCAAGCTGATCAAGGGACTCATCAATTCTAGGGAGTGGATACGCATCCTTGATCGTGGCTTCATTTAAACGACGATAATCAATACAAAACCTTCTAGATCCGTCCTTCTTCTTTACAAGAACTATCCCACTGGCCCATGGACTAGTTGAAGGTTGTATCACATCATCTTTTAGCATTTGGTCAATTTGTTTTTCAACCTCATCCTGCAAATGTACTGGTATCCTCCGAATTGGTTGTTTGATGGGCTGGGCATTGGCTGTTGGGATGTGATGCTTTATAATTCCAGTCCTACCTAAATCACTGTCAGATTTAGAAAAGATATGTGAATATCTTGTTAAAAGTTCTTTGATCTTTTGCTTCTTATCAGTGGCCATTCCAGAAGTTGAACGTTCATACAGATTTTGAACGTGCTCAGGGAGAATGTTGTTTTTATTATTGTGTGTCCTTTCTCCTTCTACCCAATCAATTTTGCATATAGTTGCGACATTAGTCCCAGGATAGAAGGTTTGTGGCTGCTTCGAAAAATTAGCAATTCTTACAGGAACCATTTTATCTGCTCGAACTAGAGTTCTTGCGACCATCCCCTGTCCTAGCTCCCTGAATGTATCACTTGCTTCAATAAGACCCCATCCTATCCTTTTAATACCTAATTCAGTCACCATCCCTTTGGTTATCATCTCAGTTTCAGCAGGTATCACAACTTGTTCTGATAAGACTATCCTAAAACATCCTATCTTGCCAGAACAGAAGATATTAAATGTTTGATCATGAAGTTTCATGGTATTGCTGACAACGTCTATGCTTACATCGTGGTTCTGCATGAAATCTAGGCCAAGTACTACATCTATGTCGATTTCTGCAATGATAACATCAACTTTGCAATATTTATCACCAAACAAAATGGAAATCTCCGTTTTTCCTTTGATATTCAAGTAGTTTCCACTGGCGGATACAATCCGGGAGTCAAATGGTTGAACTGGACATTGTTGATCAATGACACTCCACAACTTCTCAGAAATGATTGTCAACGTGGCCCCTGTATCGATCAGACAATCAACTGACATCCCATTAATGCTAGCTGTTACGTATAAACCAGAAGATCGCACGCTCGTCCTCTTACAACTGTGTTCGGTATTCTTATCCTTCTTTTTATCTGTCTCAGATCTTGTTTCTGAGATGCCTGACTTAGATTGATTATATAGGTCATGTCTCATATCCTTTGGAGGAGGGTTTCTAACTGTTGGATTCGAAGGATAGTATCTTCTTGATCTATCATCATATCTGTATGGCCGAGGAGGTGGATGTCGGTATTGTCCTCGTTGAGCATTTCGTCGATCATAACCATAAGGTCTATGCATAGGCCTATTTTCAGGCTTATTATATTGTCCTTGGCGTTTCAGACTATCTACACTATCTTTCAGATTTGAAACTACCTGTTCGAGATTTTCAATATCTTTTGACTGTCCCTCATTTACTGCAGTTCTAAGAATTCCTTGTTGCTTCTTTTCTGCACGATAGAATGCCTCCAGCTCCACCGCATGTCTGACGGCATCGTTTAGATCCGTAGGCCTGGCCTGTTTAATCTTGAGACGCATTTCTGAACTCACAAAAGCGTCGATGAATTGTTCCTTAGCCAGGGTCTCACGAACGTCGGTTGGGGCATTAGGATATGCCAAGTTAGCTAGACGTCGGATATCCTGTCCCAGTGCGGCCATAGACTCTGTAGCTTTCTGTTGTCTGTCTCTCAACTGAACCCTATACAACTCAGTTTGATTTCTCGGTGAAAACCTATCTTCTAAAGCTCTTTTTAATTCATGATAATCGGTGGTCTTTGAATTAAGGTTGCCAAAAACTCCCTGGGCTTGTCCGCGTAGCGATACGGATAGATATAAGCCTTTCTTGTTATCATCCCAGCCATTTAAAGTAGCACATGCATCAAAGTGTGCCTTATAATCTGTCCATGCACTTGTCCCGTCGTATGTGGCTGGTTTCACCAAAGTCGTCTTACTGGAGCTTGATATTTTTGTTCCATCACTTGAATCTAAGGTTTGCTTATCCTCGATTTTTGGTGGATGGGCAACCTTTTTTATGCGCTCCGTCACAAATCTATCTGATTTTAATGACTCTTCTTTACCTTCTGATGTAGGTGTTTCTGGTAACAGACGTCTAGGTTTTAAGGGTCCTTTATGTATTGTAGATAACCCTTCATCAGGTCTACCTGGTGGTATCATTTCAAAGACATACTTTTTATCACTCTGTATTGGGGTTGAGGTACCAATATCACTCAAGGTCTTATCTATTTCTTGTTGTAACTTTGAAATCTCTCGTTCAAGTATCAAAATCCTATTTTGTCTTCTCAACCTCTCAACCTCTTCAACCATGGTTTCGTCGTGATGAGGTAACCCAAAAGTGTGCTCAGCCATCTTTTAGCGTGGATAAGATAGCCTATATGAAGCTATGAATATGCCCCACGTTGGGCGCCAAATTTTGTAGCGTGCACGGTCTAGCTCAGTATATTAAATATAATATAATTTTCCTATGGGCTTCCTTGCCGAATGATTGGAAAACAAATGATTCTTAAAATGATTGGTGAAATATAAAATAATTAATGCTAATCAATCTATCTCAATTTAACTGATGACGAGCACTCAAAATTAGCGGATGGTATCTCTTGCAGTATGGCGATTCACAACAAACTATGCCTGAGGTGAATACCATACATTAAGATTTTACCTAAATACCACCAGATGTCGAGTTCCTATCGTCGTGGAACTTAAACGGAACGCAATGTTCTGAGTAAGAACCCAGACTATGATAGGAGGTCAAGAACCCGATAGTATTTGGCAATTTATTATATTATTTATTTTTCAGCGATGTTATTCAGTCGGTAGCTTGGCAGATTCTGATCACTTCGTGATGCTGCCCTGGTATTTATAACCTTTTTCTCAACTGTAATTAATGAGCGCTCAATGATAATGACAAAATCAAGCTCCTTAGTACAATGATCATCTAAGTGCGTAATTTGACTAATCTTTGTATATTTTCCATTATTAACGCCTTAAATATTGGTTTTATAGTAGTAGTAGATAGAACTTTCTCTCTTCTATGTATTCATGAAAGATTAATGTTTACTTAATTAAGTCTACTGAATTATGACGACTCATCGGTGGGTCGAAAACGTGGTGCGAATATTTTAGGTACGAATCTTAAGGTATGTGACTACTAAATCAAATCAACATAGGTATCTCGCCACAAGTTCATAGACTAAGAGAAATTTAGTTAAACAGCAAAAATTAGGGAATTTGTCGTATTAAAAAGAGATGATTTAAGTACGTTAAGCGACAAAACTATAATACAAGAAAAAGGATTCTTTAAAAATCATAACGCTGGCAAATATGACTTCGTGCGAGAGTAAACTATTCAAATCGAGGTAACGACATTTGATACAAAACCATATCAGTCCAAAGGCTCGCACACACACACGCACGCACGCACGCGCGCAGAGAGAGATGCTTCTAAAACCTATCTGACAAATATTTCTTCCCTTCTGGTCAGGTAAAATAACTGTATAAAGTGCAAACGTTACAAGTCAACATAAACTGGAAACCATCATAAAAATAAATATAAGTATCAAGTAGAAAACCCTAACAGCAGCAAAATACATGCGCTCATTTCGGTTTTCTAATTTTTCAGCATATAACGAAAAATACATGCATTGTTCAATTAATGAATAAGACAAAACTGCCATAAAGGAAAGGGTCGTAGTTGATGGCTTGGTCACGGTCATCATACACACCTTTTGAGTAACATATTTTGTTCACTGTCCTTGTAAAATGTCCAGTTAATATAAAGAAGTAACTGACTTCGTGCGAAAGATGTCCTTCTGGTTTTACAGTTTTATTGTGGTACATCTCTAATTGAATGATATTAACAGATTTTGTAACTGCGTTTGTATCAATAAAATTGATTGTTTGGTTACTTGATATGGTGTGTCAGTAACATTTGTTTTGTTAGAAGTGTTTTTAGATTGAACTAGACATTTAACGTAAACTTACTTAGTTTCATAAGCATTGCTAAACCCTGGTAAACATACACACGCTTGCAAGAAGTATCTTCTCTGTAATGTTGCTAAAAGTCATACAATCCATTCCATCTCCTTTTTTGTAACAGATTGTTATTTTTCTATAACCTTCTCCCTTCACTTCAAAACTGAAATTTCAAAACGTGAAAAATGTTTATGATGCTACATAATGAAAATATGCACATCTAACTGTTGAGCATTTTCTTTCAATTGTTATGTCAGTATTTTGATATCTTATTAATTAAGAAATAATCGCTAAAGACATAAATAATCAGACTATTGTAAAAAAATAATCTCAACAAAGACGATAGTTGTAAGAAATTTTCAAATAAACATTGAGCACTTCTATTTATATTATTAACACGTACAGACAATAAGCTGTAACGGTCAAAACCTGTAGACCTCTCAACAATGTTTGATATTTTGAAATTATGTAATAGAAAATTATGCGTTATGTCTAAACATAAACAAATGTTAAATGATTGAAAGTGGTATGTTTTGTGCTTCAAACCTACCAAAAAGGACACCGATTTTAAATGATTCATTTGAAAAACATATACATGTATCTATCGACTGGAAGCGCCAATCTATTTTCTATATTGCTGTCAAATTGTTCATGGCATATCATGGATTACTTATATCCTAAATTTCCATATTACATTTAATGACATATAATATTAAAAAACATAAAATTGTAAAAGAAAGGAATCAGCTATGAGTTATGGCTTCTGAAAAATATGAAATTTGGTAAGCTTCTGGGCTAGAATGCTACAGCCTGTGTTATTTATTGTGTTATTAGGGAAAATAAAGACTTAATTTTAAAATAGATCTCGTCAGTACTCATACAGCAACATATGCATACAATATGAATGAAACTGAGAATTGCCAATTGCAAAGATAAAGGTCAAAATTGCAAAGTTCTTTACTGACAGTTCGGCTTTTCTAGCTGTAACTTCACATTACAAATTCACATTACCCCCATTTCATGCACAAATGTCTAGGCCAAGAGCATATTGAACAATAAGAAAAATATAGGTTTATAGAGTTGCAAAGTCGGAAATTGAAATACATAAAATCATATTCACTGACCAATTTACTTGTCACATTGTAAAATGGACGAAAAGACTGAAAGTCGTAGGTATATTAAATGCCGCATTAGGCTTGATATAGAAGATACATCAAAGCAGATATTTGATGAATTGTGTGGTATATATGGACCTCAGGCCATTTCAATGCATACAGTTCTTAGGTGGGTTAAAGCTTTTAAAGCTGGGAAATTATCGCAGATGATATCCTTTCTAAGGCCTAAAACCTTTGTTACCAAGGCAAACATCGCTGCTGTAAAAGCTGTGGTGGAACAGGATGCGCGATATAGCCAATTGTACTGGCATATCAGAAGGCAGTGTGCAAACAATTCTGAAAAAGCGTTTGGACATGAGAAAGGTTTACGCTAGGTGGGTAGCTCATTTGCTCACTGAGCAGCAAAAGAAACAAGGCCTTAAATGTGTCCGGGAACTTTAGAAAAAATACAAAAGCTATGATAGTCTGGTTATTTCTAACTTGCTAACAGGTGACGAAACCTGTCTGCATATTTTAGAGCCACAGACAAGGGCAGATAATAAGCAAAGGAAGCGAAAAGATAAAAAAAAAACGCTCCTGTATTGCCAAGAGAACCATAAGTTCGAAAAAGATGTTGTACACAATTTTCTTCAATTCTAGTGGGCCAGTTGTTCAAGTGCCTTGTCCATCTGGTCATACAGTCACTGGACGTTTCTACAAGAACTCTGTACTGAAGAAAGTGAAACAGTTTTACAATAAGAAACGTCCAAGCAAAGGATCGTCAGGAATCCATCTTATACACGACAACGCCTCCTCTAACAAGTGCGAGGTTGTTAAGTCTTTTTTTTTTTTTTTGGCTTCTGAAAAGGTGGAAGTTGTAAACCATCCGCCTTATTCGCCTGACCTGAGACACTGTGACTTTTTTATTTCCAAGGCTTAAGAAAATGCTTTCTGGAAAGACATATAAGTCCAGAAGTTCTCTCGGCAGCGCCATTTATCAGTGTCTCCAACAGATACTAAAAGAAGACTATTTATCTGCTTTTCGCGATTGCGTAAAAAGGTTACAAAAATGTGTTTCGGTAAAGGGGGAATACTTTGAAGGTTTGTAATAAATAAAATTTTGATACAACGGAGCACTTAAGAAATCCGAACCAAATGACAGAACGTTTTACAGGATCCTCGTATTTATATGTACTTATCAGAAGTTGGTGAACATAGAGCCATGGACGGTTTGTTTTAACCTTAAACGCAGATGAGCTGACACAAGAACATATTATTTGAAAAAAATTATAAGAAAATTAGAAATTAGAAACGTCATCTGTTTGTCATATTTACAATATTGAGGACGCAGACAATAAATAATTACAGTGGTAAGAACACACGTTGTCGTTAACTTTCTATAATTAACTTATCCATCTTTCAAATTGGACAGTACCATTAACTGTTAAAAGGGGTGCATATCAAAAAGGATACTGACTAAATGGCGAACAGTCCAGGTCATGATCAGACTGCACGGACATGCAGGCTGATCTTGATATGCACTTGTCGCAAAGGCAGCATCAGTCGTGTCCAGCATAACAGTTAAGACAGCATTTCCCATGTTTACGTTATGTGTAACATTGCATTGTTATACTGTAATAAGGCTCATCAAAATCTGTGTTTTGTCTCAGATATGGCGCATTGGTTCAGGTAGATAATTGATGTTGATTTCTAAGAACAGCGATGTTAACTTTCAAAGCATCTGTTCATTGTATTATTTACCGGTTTTCGAAGTTTAGTTACCCCCGTTTCCTGTGGGAAGAACGGCTAATGACTGTAAGATAAACTATGGAATCAACAAAAACAGCATTTGTTTCTTTGTCACTTTTCACATAGATGTAATGAACGATGATACATATTCTAAACCTTTGTTACTCTTGCCTTTTATTTGTACATATAGGCATTCGAGCAAATGAGTGCCTATTTCTACATTTTTTTATTTTTTGTCCTAAGAATTTCATTTCATAGAGACAAAAGCCAGTCTATTTTAGTTATTTTCACAGAGGAATGATGTTACACATAGGATATAGACTGACTCAGTTCACGACATACAATCATAAAAATGTAAAAAGATATGTCATAGTCCAGGAGCTAGTCTACGTGGTTGTCAGCTTGCACAGAGGTTAAGACTTGCCATGCCTAGCCTTCGGCTTTGAATTCAAAATTTTGCTTAGGATGACAAATTCCTTAATGTAAGGAGCATATATGTATGCAGATGGTTTACTGAAGGTCCTTCGCTTTATACATCTTTGAACCGATTTGATGAACCCACTTTTGGAATGAATTTTAAGTTACTCGGTGATTTTTGAATCCCATATGATTCCACTAATTTATATACAGGTATGTTTATTTCTGTTCTTGATAGATATAAACAGTTGTATCAAGCACACTGAAATACTGCAATATTACTTGATGCTATAAACAATGGTAAGGTTTAACAAATATGATGCTATGGTTAATAACAAAATAGGAGGTAAACAGTTAAATCACTTATATTCTTGTCTAATGTATTTTATAATGAAACTGTAAGTTTCAATAAAAGCTATCTTTAACATTCATGAAATGTCAGAGTTTACTTTAAATATCATTAAGGGATCATATTCGGAATGAAACTGGACATAAAACTTTTCTATTGACGTTGTCTGTCTCATGTAAAACCATATATGACATGGTGCCTGGCTATCTCAAAGATTCATTTTCATTTGCCTCTAATGTTTATTTTACAATTTTATACTTCTGATTTCAGAAAACCGTTTCTGTATTCTTGTTCAAATAATTAAAAACGCCTCCCTCGCTACGTATTAAATGCAAACCTTTTTTAAAACATATTAAATCAAGAGAAATTTACGAAGCAGCTCTTAGAATAATTTCTTTTCTTGTATATTGATCATTATGTTTTCAGTATTTTTTGTAAAAATATGTAGCATGCTCAAATGTGTTCCCTCGTTGATTTGAGCATTTGTTATTATAGACACTAATAACAGTTACACTGTACCTGTTATAAATTCTTCGTCAATGTATCAGCTGTGTACGAAAGAAATGATATATTGGCAAACAGTCTGGAGATTATATCACGTATACGTAAAACAGTGCGTGAAACGCTGGCTTAAATAGAACCAAAATTTCTTTGAGCAGTTTTTAACGTCTCGTCTGGATCTAATTGGACAGGAAAACTGCCTTTTTCTTAAAGAAACAGGTGCGCCACATTCAGATACATCCAGGAAAAACAGATAAATAAAAGAAATCGGAGATATGTGTCTATAGCAAAATCATAACAGCAGCTGTTATTTTGTTAGCAGGTGAAAATAGCTGTAAAATAAAATTAATACAATAATTCCAAAACAAAACAACACATTTCTTGTAGTATCAAACCGTATCAGTATTTAAATACTTACAAAGATTCCATAACAATATTGACGTTGATAATGTTACAAATTCATAAACATAATACCTTTGATGTTCTTACATGCTAAGATTTCAATTATTTATAGAATATGTGTCAGGTTTCTTTATAAGATTAATGAAGTATGGTAAACTGACTTTGAGAAAATATGTTTGCTTTCTTTTGTTCATATATCTAATCTCTATTAAAGTCTCCTCTATGTACATACATATGTTACATTCATAATCGAATACACATAGCCATTCTAATAAAAGAATTATAAGAGACTAAAATCATTATTCATATACAGGTATCATAACACTCCCAGTAAGATACTTAAGCTCTTAAATGCTACTAAACATAATAAATAAACCTATTACTACAATTAAAACCATAAAGTGCCCCTTAAACAATTTATATTAAGAAATCAGCACCGCTTTGATCATGTCAAAGAGTAACAAAGTATTATCAACATCTGCAGAACAAAAATAATTTTACAAAGAAGCTCATGTGTATTATGAACACTATTTACAAAGACAAAAATTGCGTTGCTGCAATATATTAAAACAGGTTTTGGCACATAAATGTATCAATGCCGGATTAGCAGATAGATAGATAAATTGACAGACAGATTTATTTCGGTAAAAGTATACATAAAACAAAGCATTATCAATAAGATGCATGTGCTAAAAACAAATAACAAGAACACAATGACATACAAATAGAGCCATGTAGTGCACACCAAAACCCGGGATAACACAACAAAGGGGATGTACCTTTCCCCTTATTTCCATAGTGATAAACAGTGTAATAAGCTGATTTGTTTTAGATAGCAATTTAAAGTTATCACAAACAACAGAGGCTTTTTCTAATAAGGAAAACCTAATATCATCATTCAAGGAACAGTCTAGAATTGCATGGCTTTCATTCTCAACTACCTGTACATCACAAAATGGACAAGTGCGGGTTTCAACACTTAGATTCATAAATCTTCCTGTTTCAATCCTATGCGGCGCAACACCACATCAAAATTTACTGAAACCTGACCTGTGATCAAAAGGCAATATCAATTTACAGTACATTTCAGTGTCGATCAGTGTATGAAAAGAATTGGAACCACTGCCTTACCCTTGCAGGATCGTAAGAGGCGACTAATAGGGTCTTAACACTTGGTTTTGCTGTAACTCTGTGATTCCAGCAGGTATGCAAATTTCGATTCCATACCTCGTGTTTTTATTTCGATGTAAATGAGATGTGAAATCAAAATATGTAGTCCTGTTTGGCGCCATTTAACCTATACTGTGTTGGTGCGCCGTAAAACCCAAATAAATAAATAAATCTACCAGAACTACTTTAAAGACTATGAACTGACTCGAGTCAATCAACAACAAGTAAATCCATGCATTTTTCTTTCACCAGTTGCTTACTTATATTTTCATTCATATTACAGGAATCGTTAATTTTCAAATGCTGGTATTGTTTCTGAACAAGAAAGTACCAATTTCTACAAGTTGTACCAGTTTTATTTTGAGCCCAGAGTGCTTACTCAGCCTGGTATGATTCATGCAAGAAAGGCGGCACCAGTAGTTTGAAATACTTTTCCATTGACGGACAATACAAGGTTGCCAAGCTATTTCTCTCACTACTGCTGAATTTGGAGTATATTTCCCCTAACCAAGAAAACATTTCATTGCACGATTTTGCACAGCGTTGATGCAAGAAAATGATTTAGTTCCCCAAGAAGCTGTTCCATAATTAATAACCGGCCATACAATCGAGTCATACAATATATGGAACCCAATCTTGCAATAAGAATACCCAGTGCATGGTTAGCAGTCTGAACAACATTATTTAGCTGTAATATTATAATCAAGGTGCTCATGTATCAATATTCTTAGGTATGTATATGTATCAGCAAACTGTAAATTTTTAAAACCACATTTAAATTCATATTCAGATCTAGGAGCTGGGACAGGGCGAAAATGTACAATATTACTTTAGCTACATTTATGTAAATGTCATTATGCGAACACAAATCATTCTAAGCTTTTAACAAATTTTGGAGATCCTTTTCATTCTCAGCTAATAAGACTAAATCATCAGCGTACAAAAGAAAAGAATGCAAATAAATGCCAATGACTAATGATTTAAGATAAAAAAGCAAGGTCATTGATATACGAATTAAATAAAATAGGAGACAAATTACAACCCCGTCTTAATCCACAGTTAACATTGAACCGCTCTGTTTTAAACGAATTAACCCTTACACATGATGACACAGATGAATAGAGTGATTTGATAGCCAAAAACATGTTTCCTGTTATTCCAGTTTCAGTGATATTTTCCAGAGTTTGACTCTATTAATCGAATCGTATACTTTACGAAAGTTTATAAATGCTGTAAATGTAGATTTCTTTTGTTATATGTGAATGGTCATTTTTAATAATACACAATTTAGTTGTTTTCCAATTTAACAAAATCTTTCTACTACATCACTGTGTGTAGTCAGTAATCGAAACTGGAACAGTTTCAGTATGAGGATAAGAATATATTACAATGTATTTTAACTCAATAATCAAACTGTCAAAATCGCGTTCTTTTAATTATCATTCGCAATTAAGTGGATTTTTTGGTTATTGGAGACTGTATGGGGTAATTCTTTTAAGTGGTATATAAGTGTTTCCGGATGAGTTCACGTTCACCGTAAACTTACCTGGTATAGTTTTCGATTTAATGGAAAATGATGCAGAATCCAGGTAACAAAAACGCCACCTATTAAACAGCCCCATCTGTGTTGCACAAAAAGAAGCAGATTTATGTAATTTCCCGTCTAATTCAATAGTGATTTTAATCTAAGACTTGTGGTAGTTATTTTCGAAATTAAATCCATATCTTTTTTCGAAACAAGTTACTCTTAAATTGCTAATGTTATCTTTAGGTTACCACTTGTCTGCGATTTTAAATAGCTTTTGTGGTAGGTGTAACATAATGAAAAGATTATTCCAGACATTTCCTACATATGAACGATATTAGGTTTTAAATAAATACAAATTATGAATATCCTTCAAAGAAATGTTCTTTTCAATATTGCTTTCCTGTTGAAATTGTGTATTTACAGTAAGAATTATGAGAAAGTATTTTTTAAGAAAACTAAGCATTCCGTTCTATAAGTTTCTTTTCATGTGCGTTAGTGATAATCATCGATAAAAAATCAATCATTGATCACTAAATCTGGTTCAAGGCTTGTTCATTATCCAGACCCGACGGATACCTTCTATTCATTTTGAATTACAATGATTGCATCTAACTCATCATCTCCATTGTATAATTTCTATCTAACTCACTCCATTGTGTATATCAAAAAATAGCTATTAAAGACAACTCGTATTCATCCCCACCATACTTACGCAATCGTTCCGCCTTCTACTTGATATTTCGACAGAAGCAGGAATGTATCGTGTTCTCTTGTCATGATATCGTCATTAGATCAAAGGAGCGAACATACAAGAACATCAAATTTCATAATATCTATATTAACATCAGTTATTATAATGCCGCATAAGGCTTTGAATTTGTCTGAAAACTCACCAAGGAAACCAAATGAACTATTTTTAGAGAAAAAGGGGAAGGTTAATATCATTGTGCACATAATGAAATTCAAAAGGATTTGTAAAACAAAACTGATTTATCCAAGACTTGAATTTTTCTTTATAATGAGGAAAGATGTTCCGGTTTTTAAGCTTTTTAATGGGAAAATTCTTTCTCTCACAGTAATTTTTGAAAATGCACGACATTTTTTATAAAATGCAACATGTTGCCATATCCGAAACAACAGACATACTAATGCATTAGATTTGTTACGGTTGCATTCTACTCAGGCAATAAAATAAAAACGAGGTTTTTTCGTTCAAGTATGATGCCAACCATTTGACATGTATTGCACATTAACAGCTGTCCTTGACAAAAATACATTTTTTGTTTATTTATGTGCACATTTACTATTATTTCTCTCATACGTTTTCTGGTTTGGTTATCTTATACAGTAAATTCTATTATTTTTGTTAACATATATTTTTGAATAAACTGACAGATAGACTATTTAGGATACCATTAATTTATAAGTCCATGCATGCAGAAAGTAGTTTTATTGCATAGAAATTCAGCTTGTGGTTTCAAATGGATATACAGATGGAATAGTGGACGAATAAAATATATCATTCTGCTTATGACAGTGTTTTACAGACAAACGTAATTTAAAAAGATGATTTAATGAAACTAACCAGGCATTCGTAACACACAAAAATATATAAAATATCATTTTAATTTTTTAATTTTCCAATTTTACACTTGTACCACAAAGTATGGTTATTAGAATTGGATGAATATTTAATTTGTTTTTATTTGTTTTATGTGTCATATGTTTTGCAACTTGACATGTATTCTTTATATAGCGTTAATTTGAAAGCTTCTTTTTGTTGTGGGTTTTCTTTGCGATGCATGGCTGTGTTTGGGGTACTCTGTGCTTGCGGGAAATCTATCCTCATCTTTCATAATATAACCTCTTTCTGCTCAAGGTAGCTGGTAAGTTTCAATCATACCGATAATTAAGTTGACTAATTTTGCGACTTTTCAGCTTAAAGATGTCAACCCGGGTATTACGTCAGACCATATATAAACTGGATGGCTTAATACATTGAAAGAGTAAACTTTACATGATCAAGGTAGTGGTTTCAAATCCACAACGTTTTGGTCAATTGATCGCTCTCCATGGCCACCTTTGCATGTAAATTTCTCGGTTTTGCAACTGGGGTCTAACTCTACCATGAAAAGCTGGAAAGTCGCCATATAATGACTTTCAAACAGAAAAAAATAACAATTAATGGAAACGCGGGTCTTAAAAATAACTGATTCAAATTTAAAAAAAAACTATTTTCACTTCAGATGTCTTTTAATAGTAAGATTACCTATACTTTGCTTTTGGATAAGTGATTAGCATGGCTTCTTCAAAGAATCGAGATTAAAAGAACATCCTTTCTGCTTTATTTCAGGTTTCACCTCTCGTTAGTCTTTCATTATTAAACATTTACCTGGATACCAGGTACATAGTGGGATGCCAACTGCATTTTTCCTGACAATAAATCTACAAAAGAAACTTGGATGTATGAATTGATGATGAATAGTTTTTCAAGATTAAGTGTGAGAAATACGCTAGGAGCAATTTACGATTTTCTCTATACAGATTTTCGAGTTCTAGAATATATTGATATCGTCAATATGTTTGCAACCTTTTTAATAGTTCGTTTATTGAGAATAGGTATCCTCTGAAATAAGTTTTATTAGGAGTAACCAAAAACCCTTAAAAACTCACCATTTTCAAAAAATAATGTCCCAGTGCTGAAATTTCACATAACTAGGCTGAACGTAATTTTCAGCAAATGCTTATTTTTGTTTCTTTACAGATGGTATTCATTTTTAAAGGAGGGGGGTGGGGGGGGGGGGTGGGGGGCAACTTTTTGAGAATATTTTACGTATCCATCGTACAGGACAGTACGGCAGAACATGCAATGGTCAGGTAGATTGTTGGTAAAGATGTTGTTTGTTTATCAAATATTTGTAAAGATATTCTCCTAAACCTTAAAGAAATTGTTTGCTCAATATTAAGGAAAACTTATTAAAGATATAAAAGGGTAGATTTCCCGGAAGCAGAGAGCACCCCAAACACAGCCATAGAGCCATGCACATTAAAGTAGGCCCGAAACGAAAAGAAAATGTAACGGAAAATATTGTAGACGGGTTGCTTGAAAAATCCAACAACAAGTACATTTTAATTATATACAAAATACAAAAAGGGGTGTAAAGGGTAGACAAAAGGCTTGGGGTGTTGGGAAATGTAGCAACAGGGAAAGGGCTACAATGACTTTTTAATGTCACGGCATCTGAAATCATATAAAAACATAATACTGATGTAGTTCGTACTTACTAGTTATTGCATAAGATATATTTCAGGGAATTTAAACAAGTTAGGCCATATGGCGACTTTACCAGCTATTGTGAAGAAGACCCAATGTGCCCCCAGGCATTATTTCACACATGGGTAGAACCTTCCGTAACCCACATCGGTGAGGGGCAAGTGATTTGAAGTCAGAGACATTAACCATTACATCAACTATTTACAATATAAAAGATATCACGCCCTACTGAAAGACAAAATGTTCAAATATATCCATAATGATATAGATAAACAAAATTATTGGATAACTAACCAATGTCGTACATGTTTGAGTAGAAAGAACTACTAGCGACTTGTAAAGATATTGGACGGAAAGAAGCTCTTTTGAAAGCTGCGGAATTTTTGAAAACATCGTCGAAATCAGCCTTTGTTTTTGTAAGTCGAGTTTAGTCCATTTCATAAAAGATCTTACAATAGAACAGCCTACTGCTAAGGATGACAGAAATAACTACCTAAATGAGTATTTCGAAGAGATGAAGATTCTCAACAGTGTGATAGTAATTTCAGTCACATAATGTTTAACGTGCTTAGCATCTGCTCAGATTTATTTTACAGTTTCTCTTTCATGTTACCTGATTTTCCTGTGAAGAAAGCGGCTAATGACTACAAGATAAACAATTAGTGTAATAACACTCTGCATTTGTTTCTTTGTCACTCTTCACCAGATTCCTTGAATCATCATCAGAGTATAAATGTTTTTATTTGATGCATCTGTAATCTTTGCCTTTGAACAACCTTTACAATAATATACATTTTGATGATGTTATCACCTGCAGGTGAAGCACATCTGCAATTTTGATGACCTCAAATTTCGATAAGAAAAACTGAGTTGACATTATATTGTAATGTTTTCATCTACAGATAAAGCTAACAAATATTTGAGATCCATACTTCTGCTATATTTTTAGACGATGTCAAGTCAGTATCCGGCAAAAATTAAATTGTTTTATTTACAAACTAGCGAAAAAATGTTATATTGGAAGAAAATGATAACTAAAACAAAATAATGTCGTGGTCGTGTCTAAAAAGATCATTTTATATTAGTGTTATATATAACCAATTTCTAGTAAAAAAACCTGTGTCTCTGTATTCTTTGAACTTGCATTCATTTGTTAACTAAAAGCACAATCTTATGTGTATTTGTGTAGCTTTTATTTAAAACAATGTAGTACAGTAATGCCTTTGTGTTTTTTAACACTTTTGAAGTTTTGATAGGTCATTAACAATATGTAGATTAAGTGTATATGTGTATGCTAACATTTAAAATGATATTGAGAAAATAGCAAATGATTAGATATATTGCACATTTGCATTTGTTATTCATGAATAAACAACATATTTTATTTGCAGACGATATTATCTCGATTGATTTTTTTTCTGTTTTGATTACGTTTTCGCAGACAGGAACAACTGTTTGGACTGCTGCTGCCAGGTACAGAAGTGTTGATGACTCACAAACGATACTGTTTGAACTGACTGACAGGAACATTGTTCACGATGCTAAATCAAACTGCCATTCACAAATATTTTTTCTGCGGATGCATCACGCAGTCAAACATACTAGTTTATCATAAAAACACATATTGTGCCTTTATGTGTGAAGACGATGCTCAGACGATTAAACGAATTCGTCTTGGTGACCCTGATTTGAATATTTAGCATCGGTTCCAAAATAAAAAAAAAGAATACTTAACTGACTGTAGATTTATATTTGCTGTCATGCACATTTTCTATGGGTTGCGTGAAAGACTTCCCGACTGGTCGTTGGTGACCCGTATAGCTTTTTCTCAGTATTAAGTATGTGATTTTCTGGGGGAAAAGTTGAAATTGACAGATATCCTTGCTCCTGAGCTTTATTTTTTTGAGTTGTAATGGAGTGCGTTAGTATGAAGTATCTGTGAAATAAAACATCATAGTTACAAGCTATATAAATGTTCAGCTTAGCGATTAAGTTTTAAATTGTTGCTTTTGTTGAATGGAAACGTCACTTGTTGTCATTTCAGGGATGGATTGAAAATGCGTTTTAATAATTTAACTTTGATTATGCATTGTAAGACATTACAGTAAAGTGTTTGTTTATTATAATGTCACCCATACTGAAAGGGCCAACCAAGTTGGCTTATGAGACACCTTCATACACTAAACAGCATTAATTACTCCCCGATTCTTATTTTTATTGCCAGGCACCAAGCAGGTAGGCAATCGGTAACCATTTTTTAACTAGCTGGCGGCTCACCAACCGGTCTCTTTTCAGTAACAAGACCCGCCCCTGACAGGACTCGAACCTTCGACCTCCCGATTGCGGTGCAGGTGCCTTATCCATTAGGCCACCACAGCTCGGTTTATATTTGCTATATAATCTGACAAAAAAGTTTCCATTTACTAAATCAAATGAATAAAAATGCAATATTACTAAAACTCCTAAAAATCAAAAAGTATAATTAATCTTCAGCCAGTTGTATTTTATACGGATACAAGAATGATGGCACAGACGTTCGACTACTGGCACGTATAGAGGTTTTACTTAGTTGGAAAATGAGCCATTCATAAACATAAACTTAATCAACCACCATATATTTGGTCTAGCACTAATAGTTGCTTTATCCAAGGTTTCACCTCTCGTAATTCCGCCATTACAGAATGTTTCCTACAGTTCCAGGTAACTAAATGGGTACAACCAGATTTTTTTCCCTGTATTCCAAAAACGATCAAATGAATAAAGAGATGTAAAATAACTAGTTTTTTTCAGACAAAGAGTTTTTGTTCTGACTTGTTAAATTTGTTGATTTTCTGAATTAAAAGATATAATGTATGATGTGTAGAGGTGCGATGTTTGATGAAGAAATCCCAAAGCCCTATTAATTTATATATACATTTGCAAAATAGTTCACAAGCTTCGAGCTTTGGACGAATGAGCGCTTGCCCACAAAATTGTTTAGCCCTGCGGATGACACTACTTTCCACATAGCGACTATTATTTGACAGAGGTAACAACAACAAAAAAAAACCAAGTGCGGAGTTAGAAATATTGTTAAGGTGTTACGCTCGATCAGAAATCAGAATATATTTGTATAAAGTTTTCCGTTCAGATATTTGGATCTTAATGGCTTATTTACCTATAGTGGAGGGACTACTACATCGTTGTTTTAGATAAATATGTTATTACTTTTATATCATGAATAATGGAATTACATGCAGTAATACTAGCGAGAGAATGTTATCAACAGACATTCAGAACAAATGAATGGTTCCGTGTTTAGATATTTCTAGTGTCTAGTGTCCTTTACTTCTGACGCACCTAGAGTAACTCAAATACATTTGTATAACGCAAAGGCTATTTCAAAAATATTCTATTGGGCTTCACAGCTTCACACAGTCATACGTTATCACCAAATTCCATCCTGTTACATAAAGTCAATTAAGTCGTTTAACCATAAAATATTTTAAAGAGGTAGATTTTCAGTTTCTTTGTGAAAGATTATTCATTTTTCATATGTTTAAGGTCACTGGGAAGATTGTTCTACCATTTTGGTCCAACAACAGAAAGGGATCTATCGGCGAGTCTCGTTCTTGTTCTTGGGACGTAAACTGAATGTCATTTGAAGATCTTAGTCCGTATTTTCCTTGAGCACACTTTAACAAAACACTCAAATAAAATGAAGTTTTTTTTTGCATAGCACGGAATACAAGAACAACAATTTTGAACATAATTCTAGCCTTTACAGGCAGCCAATGAAGAGATTTTTTAATTTCTGTTGTAGGATGACCAGCTTTGCTGCTTGGCTTTGCACTCTCTGCAGTATGTTGATTTGACAGGCACGGATATCGGTGAAAATGCCATTGCAAAGGTCAAGATGAGAATGAATAAGTCCATGCACCATTATCTCTGTTGACTTTTATGACAGATGTTTATAAATGCCTTTCAGATCTCCTAGCTGGATATTTCTTTCTTATATGCATATCAAAATTAAGAGAACAGTCCATATATACATCTAGGTCTCTTACATGATCAACACACTTCACTGTACATCCACCAACATTCACACTTCAGATGTTGACTTTTGCTAATTGATGTTTAGTTCCATATATGATGATCTCATGTTTTTAATGTCTCAGTTTAATCCAAAAGTCATCATGAAAAATTTGAATGTACTGTTGGAACGCGGCGCAGAGATCTATCATTACCACGACTGTTACAAGATTCTTGTCAACGCATAAATACTTTGCATATGTCCTCCGAATTTTATTTTTGCTGCATATAAAATGTATCAAATACCTCAAAAAGAGCATGAAAAATATAAAGAGAGAGGATATTACATGAGTGTCTTTTCATACGAGTTGAATAAAATAATAAAATGCGAGACTCTGTCGGGCATTTTATCAATTTATTCAACGAGTTTGATAAATTCAATGTGGAAGGTCGCAAATGTAATATTCTTTTTATCACTTGTAAGCTTTTCCTGCTGAAAGATCAAAATTCCCTCTTTCTTTTACCTGTTGTAGACCAACGTCTCCTATACTAAAGAAGCTTTATTACATTAGTGTAATACCAAATTTATGTAATGGCTTTATACCATTCCCACGACGAAAAACATATGATAAAGGCACATATGGGTTTTCAAAACCTTTAAAGGCTAAATAAAATACACAATTATAAAGACAGTTTGAATCTTTCACTTGTATTAATAAATGTGAAAGTGCGTCATAAATGACACGAACCGATGAATGTGCTTTTGAATGCTTGGGCACAACGGTCGGTCGTCGCTGTATTTAGTACCCGTTTCACCACTAACGCGACGGTTAAACATAGAGCCATTTATCTGACAGCTGTTTGTTATTACAGGAGAATATGTGAAAGGAATCTACGAACACTTGTTTGCTTGATCAAGACCTGGTATGTAAGTGAAATATTGTCACTCATACAAGTAGAAATAGCTATTTGGTTATTCATTACTTGAGTTAATTAATACTTTTTAGATAAAAATCCTTCAACACTAGTATAGTCCTTTCTCCAAAAAATATCATAAATAGGTATATCAAAGATTAGTGATGTTTAATTTGCTTCCCGTCGGTACAATTGATTTCATATTCACATTTACTATATGAGTTAGAAAGCGGTTAATGACTACAACATAAACAATTATTTACATTCCAGTCTAAATGTGTGTCTTTACCCCACTATTAATACATTTCCGTGAATGATTACTAAAATATGCATGTTTTTATTTGACTCATCTGCTACTTTTCGCCTCTAAAGCAGACGTAACAATAACAATCATTCTGGCGTAATTTTACTCAACAGCTGAAGTGCTTTCTGCAGTTTAATTGACCACAAATGTCGGAAATACAAACAAACCGACATCTGACATCATGCTTCTTGGTACTAAGATCCACAATTATTTGTTCAAAAGATCAGAAATACAGTTAGAAAGTAAAGCAGAATCGCTGTTTTGCTATATTTTTCAAGACGATATCAGACATAGATTCCAGCAAAAGTTGTCCTCCAGTCTGATGTGGAGTAATTGTGACATTGTTATTTCCAAATACAGCCTTTGTTCTTAATCGTTATCTTTTTGTTCTTAATCGTTATCTTTTTGTTCTTAGTCGTTATCTTCCTGGTTTCTTTGATGTGCTCAGAGTATACGTCATTTATACTTTCATAAATGTCATGCATTGTAAGCATATTTTTTTCAGGTCATTATTGATATTGGTAATAGGTTCTTAATTCATGTCCTTAAATCTTTGCCTTCTAAATAGCCATCTTGTAATTGTTTATATAATTAGATATATTAAGAAACTACCGCTTTTATGCTGAATTACAGACAATAACAATATTATTTCATTTGAATATCTATGTCAGGAGGGGAAAAACTGTTTTGATTGTTATTACCAGGTAGAGAAGTGTTGATGACTCACAAATGTTAATGTCTGAAATGAGTGATAGGGAGGTTCCTGATGCTAAATCATCATAACATTCATAAATATTTTTACTGTTAGTTAGCTAAAACAGCATATACAGTTTCGTTCTAAACAAAATATAATTATAGCAGATGCTGTACCGAAAAGTGGAAATTGTTCTTATCAACATATTGTTGTTGTACCATTATCCTTTATGATTAAAAATTCAATGCAGTTAGTCTAACCATGTATATGCTATTAAATATACGGTCTTTAGGTGACGCAGATATTCTAACTGGTCTCTGACAACATGGCAAGCAGACTATTTGCATAAGCATGTCCGGCGTCGTTTGTGTCAGTACAGATTTTACAGTATAATCACTTCATTCACTGCATGTTATAAGCTCTCTTTTTACAATTATTTGGCAGATTAACTTCTCTCTACAAATCAGCTGGAGACATTTGTGTGTGGAAGGAATGAGTTATTGGTAGACGATCTGGGGATTGTATCCGGAATACGTAAATAAAAAAGAAACGTTAGCTAGAAGATATCTTGAAAGTCGTTTTCTTAAAAGTTTTCTTAACGTCTCTGTTGGGTTAAATGGACAAAAAAAATTGTTTTTGAGGATATAAATACGTGCACTCTGGTAGAATCAGGAAAACAAATAAATATCTCGTTTGTTCTTAATAAATATACCCGTTTGTTATTTAGTTTTCAGCAACATGAATATGCCCGTTTGTTATTTTGGTTTTTATTTCAATTACACCTACATTGTGACCTAGCTATATATAGTATAAAAAAATGGCGTTAAACCCAAAACAAACAAACAAAATATATAGCATAGAGTGCTGTGAGAGACTTCTAAATTTTATTATTTGCTTTAAATTTGCAAACATTTGTATCCCGTGATATATATACAAAACAATGTAATTTTCATTAAACAGATTTTATTAAGAGAATTTTCCTATCTTATAAAATAACTCGGCATGTTAACTGATTGTCTTCCACATACAGTTCCCTTCTACTTTGTAACTGTTACAGAAAGAAGTATAGGAAAACTAACTTCGTCTTGCATTCAATAAGGTAGCAGGGTACACTTTCGAATTTTGGCCCCCGTCAATATTTGTTATAAAGAGATTTATTTATTTTGTTGGGTTTAACGTCGCACCGACACAATTTTAGGTCATATGGCGACTTTCCAGCTTTAATGGTGGAGGAAGACCCCAGGTGCCCCTCCGTGCACTATTTCATCACGAGCGGGCACCTGGGTAGAACCACCGACCTTCCGTAAGCCAGCTGGATGGCTTCCTCACGTGAAGAATTCTACGCCCCAAATGAGGTTTCGAACCCACATCGATGAGGGGCAAATGGTTTGAAGTCAACGACTCTAACCACTCGGCCACGGAGGCCCCCTGTTATAAAGAGAACATCGTGATTTTGGATGTCTGTAAATTAAGGTGAGAGATAATGATTATTAATTCTTTAGAAAATTTATACAGCCGATATATGTAAAATTCTGATGTCAGTTGGAAAACTAACTGCCGGTAGCTTTGTATGATCAATGAGACACCATTTCGCGGAAAAATTCAATTCACGGAAGGGTTCTGTGCTTGTTGATTGATACTCAGGAACATTTTCGTTATTTTCCGAAAAAACGAGCTGGATGGGCCCCCATTCCGTTCATGTCCTGACGTTCAGTAAGGACTAATAAATTAAGAAATGCAATAAAATTGGACAGTGTTCTTGCAGCGGGATCATTGTAGACTGTTCAAAAGGTGCAAAATTGATGATTTTGGCACGCTATTTTTCATGGATGATGTAAACCTTTCGCTTTGATAACTTTCTTTATTCTTGTATGAGAATCCTCATCTTGCCATTTATTAAAAGCACAAAACATGCACGCAATTTATAAAATAGCCACCCAAATTTTGCTCATAGGGGAAGTGCAATATTGCGACTCGCTACATGTAAGACCGTCTGTGCCCAAAATTTCCGCATCTAAGTGTACCTTGCTACCTTAAGGAAAATCTGCCAAAATTAAATTTTGAAAGAACTCTTAAATTTGTGCGGTTTCAAATAGTTTAGAACCTCTTCTTCGATATTCTAAACTTTCTGGGCACTTAAACGCTACCTGACGGCACAGCAGCTCAAAAATGTTACGGTGAGGACACATAAAAGCATAAAGTCAATATACATGCATACGATTTTTTTTTATTCTAGCTCCAGTAACAAGGTTCTGGTACAGTAAAAACATCATTTTCATCGTTATTAACTCACACAGCGCATATCTGACCCACCAGCTATGCAGTTTGTCAATCAGGGGGATGGTCGGACGGTGGGGACCCCATGAAATAAGAAAATAAGGGGTGGAGACATTTTATTTTCGCAAAATGGTGCAGAATTGCCCTTATATCATTCCTAATGACAAAATACGTTAAATCATGTCAGAAAATGGTAAAAACGGATGTATTGTACGTTTTTTGTCTCATAGCGACGATTTGTAAATTTTGGCTAAATCTGTGCATTAGGGGTGGGCAAGTTTAGAGTCTCTCATACAGACTTCTTTTCATGCTATTGAAAACATTTTTATTTGGTTGAATTGGCGAAAGACATATAAAAGTTCAGAACAAGTAAAACCCTCTTTTGTTCATTAACTGAAAAATCTTAAGGTAGCAGGGTACACTTTCGAATTTTGGCCCCCGTCAATATTTGTTATAAAGAGAACATCGTGATTTTGGATGTCTGTAAATTAAGGTGAGAGATAATGATTATTAATTCTTTAGAAAATTTATACAGCCGATATATGTAAAATTCTGATGTCAGTTGGAAAACTAACTGCCGGTAGCTTTGTATGATCAATGAGACACCATTTCGCGGAAAAATTCAATTCACGGAAGGGTTCTGTGCTTGTTGATTGATACTCAGGAACATTTTCGTTATTTTCCGAAAAAACGAGCTGGATGGGCCCCCATTCCGTTTATGTCCTGACGTTCAGTAAGGACTATTAAATTAAGAAATGCAATAAAATTGGACAGTGTTCTTGCAGCGGGATCATTGTAGACTGTTCAAAAGGTGCAAAATTGATGATTTTGGCACGCTATTTTTCATGGATGATGTAAACCTTTCGCTTTGATAACTTTCTTTATTCTTGTACGAGAATCCTGATCTTGCCATTAATTAAAATCACAAAACATGCACGCAATTTATAAAATAGCCACCCAAATTTTGCTCATAGGGGAAGTGCAATATTGCGACTCGCTACATGTAAGACCGTCTGTGCCCAAAATTTCCGCATCTAAGTGTACCTTGCTACCTAATGTGTAGATCAAGTCGGGACTATTTCATGCGTTCATGAATTCATCAGTCGCTCCCCCTTTTACTAATCAGCCTTTATGAGTGGCTTAAACATTTCTTTCTTTCAAACACATGTAATGATACAATATCTAATATTTTCATCTGTTAAAATTTATACACGTTGGATTTGGTATATATATACAGAAAACAGTCTTGTATTCAGTTTTTTAAATGTGTAATTATATATACAATGTACTTAGTCATCATAATGCAACATCTAAAATGCATAGTTGCAAGGAAAGTTGTAGGCTCTATTATGTGAGACGTGTTGGAACTCTCTGATACAATTTCACTTTGCGGTAACATATTTCTCACTTAATTATTTAGCAATCTGTCAAAGTCGCGTGTCTAGAATAAATTTCGTAATCAAGTGGATGTTCTGTTATATTTGAGACGGTATGAGGGTAATTCTTATAAACGTTATATAAGTGTTTCCAGATGGTTGCTGGGTCTTTAATTTAGTCTTCAACGTAACTTACCTATAGTCGCTGCAATCCACTAGAATCCAGGTAGAAAATACATAACTTCTTAACAAACAGTCTACATTATCCTCATTGTTAAAACCGCATAATTAAGTGTGTGTGTTTTCAAATAGCTCCAAGATAGCTTTAATTCCAAGAGATTTTACGAAATAAATTCCATATCACTTCGAAACAGGTTGCTCTTGTTCTATAATCGTTTGGTAGCCTCAGGCCTGGAATTTCAAGAAATATGTTTCAAGGTTAAAATTAAATATGTGCACAAACTGAAGATGTACATTACTCAAGGGAAAAGCAATGTTGTTTTAAGGTCACTCCCTCTGTCTGCCAGGTATTTTAATCAACTAAAGCATCAAAAACATTTTCAAAATTTGTTAAGAAATGTGAAAGTTATTATCATTGCAATATTCTTTCAAAATGACAGCCAATTGTTTCAATAGGAATTTATTTTTATATATTTGTTTGAATAGATTTCCGTAAAAACATTTCTACTTTTCTTACCAGAACGAAAGCAATTACATCTTTAACCTAAGAGCTTAATCTATTTTTGCTAAATAAATAACCCAGCAGTGTGCAAATGACGTCATAAACACCCTAAAATGGTTGCTTCCGTGTTAGGCCGTTTTCTTACCGGTAAATGTTTTTAATGTCATAATATAGTCAATAGTGACCCGAGTAAAAAAAAAATTCTCACGGCATTGTAAATAGATGTACGATAGCTATCATATGAAATATAAAATATTCTTCGAAAAAAAAAAACGTTTTCTTTAAAATGAAAAAATATATAACTTATCTTGTCGTGATCACTATGTTAATTGTGCTGTTTGTAATTCATATATATGTAGTTTTTCATCAATGGAGTAAACGCAGTGGTATAAATAAATTCACTTACAAAAATGAAGCATAACTTACCTTTATTTCGTTTATGGTAAGCACTCACTAAAGTTCGAAAATGCCTGAGACAACCGCAAGTGGTTAATAAAAAAACTTTTAAAAAAAAAACGAACCTCCTTCCCAAGCCGCCCCAGTTGCTTAAAAGTAGCAGAAACGAGAAAAAAATATATTTATGAAAAAAAAAATATAATTGATTAGGCTGGATGTTCTGTAGGAGTTTTGCGCTCATAATTATTTTAAACCCGGAAAACCGCTTATTTAACCATGTAAAATTCACGGAAACACAAGGCCTGCTCATTATCCAAACTCATAAGTTTTCTTTGAAGGCACGACTGTTAAAGAGTTTTGAAGTATTTTTGCTTATCTGAAAAGTAAATTATGTATTTATAACCACAACTCGCCGGGCCTGGAAAAAAACAGTAACCAGTCGTTTAAGTGGTATATTGTGATGCATCGGGTTTCTTGCTCAGTCCTTTGTCCCTTCTTTATGGGCTACTTTATATCATTTATGCACATATACCTTACAAGTCTTTTATAAATCAATATAGACTTATGTATTTTATCTATCTAGCTAATTCTTACTGTTTATTTCCCAAGTATTTGTACGTTATTGATCATAAACGTTTATTTTCAAACCCGGAAGTATTCGTGGGCAGCCATATTGTATTGTACGTGCTCTTTATGACGTCACTTTAGACATGACGTCATGTATTCTCGCTTTATCTCGTGAGGTATCCAAGGGCGTTTTTCTTATATTTAATAAAGTAAACTGTATTAAATGACTCTTAAGACCGCATCACTTTTACTTTCCCCTCGTTATTATGTACTTGTGTAAATAAATAAAATGTGCACGTGTAATTTGGCGGCGCAGGGTGCTATTTTTAAGCCTACTACCATGTACTTTTTTGTTGTTAGCAGTGTTAGCAATCCTTTCGGGGCCCCTTTGCTTACAATTTTTCCATGTTCTAACATTTTGCTAACACTGTAAGTAAACAGTTAGCAGAACCATATAAAACGTTGCGTCCGACAGTAAAACGGCACTCCGCAGACAATATTCTTTTGTTACAGAAGGCCATTTCTAAAATTCAAGTAAAATACTTTAGTCGGAATTTTCTTTTACTTTTAAGACTTCTTAAGTAGATACAAAAGTTTTCTTCTACTTTTGTTTTCTAAACGTATTTTATAAGTTGAACTTGAAGTAGGATATTTTCAGT